>NC_089813.1:71689-246689 GCF_029633855.1 Hoplias malabaricus | reverse complement strand
TGACTACAAAATTTTGTTATTAACATATAAAGCTCTACATGGGCTTGCTCCTGAATATCTTCAAGATACAATTTCCTATTATGAGCCTCCACGTTCACTCAGATCACAGAATACTGGATTTTTAATTGTTCCCAGAATTCAGAAGGCCTCAGCTGGGGGAAGAGCCTTTTCTTATAAAGCCCCCAGACTCTGGAATGATATTCCAGAAAATGTTCGGGACTCAGACACAGTCGCAATCTTCAAATCTAGGCTAAAAACACATTTGTTTAGTTTATCTTTTGGTAGCTAATGCTCCCCCATAGATAAAGGTGGCAGATCCGGGGGGTCCATGGACACAGGGAATTATAGTAAACTGAGACGCTGGTGCTGTCGTCCCGCCGCTTCTCGCGATCACTCAGGTTTGTTGACGATGGAGCGGAGGGATGCCAGTGTTTCAGGATGCTCCCGTGTCTGTGTGTCCTTCTGGTTCTCTCCTTTTAGTTAAAGCTGTCATAGTCAGATCTGCCGGAGTCATTAGCCACACTCTGGAAATTTTCATATTTTCTACTTTACAAACACAAAACAGTTCAAAACTAATTCCATCCCTTTACATCTTTCCGAGTAAACAACTGCCCACCTGTCTGTCCGGACACTGATGGATGACTGTCAAGACCCTCCTCCACGCTTCAGCCCTAGCTCCAGCAACCACCAAGTGCCTTGAAGCTGTCCCTACACTGAAGTTCTCATGGACTACTAACTATCACCAGTAGATTGACCAGAGGAGGATGGGTCACCCCTTGTGAGCCTTGGTTCCTCCCAAGGTTTCTTCCTCAGCTGGGGGAGTTTTTCCTTGCCACTGTCGCCCCTGGCTTGCTCACTTGAGGGTTTTACATTTGTTTTTACATTTCATGTCAAATCTTTGTCTTACTGGAATTCTGTGAGGCTGCTTTGTGACAACATCAGTTGTGAAAAGCGCTATATAAATAAATTTGATTTGATTTGATTTGAAGATGGTATTCTAAAAAATTCTACCTTAAGAAACCCTGGATAATTAAGACGTCCCCCTTAAAAATGACCTTTAAAGTGTTAGAGACTGCCTATGTATTTCTGTATCCCTCACACCTCTCCCCCTCAGTGTCTCCCTTTGCCCCTACACCTACCCCATCTCTCTTTCTCTCACATGCGCACTCACAGAACACAACTGACAGACTCACAATTCAATGAATAGAGAGTGTGGGGGGACCCTCCAAAAAACCTCCCATAGCTCGAAAACTTTCCTGGGTTCAAAATTGAAGAAAAAATATACTGTAGCGACAAGGACAGTCAGGCGATGGTGTAAGTTGGTGTAAATATTTTTAAGTATGAGCGAGAATTGATGGTGTAATGATGAGATGAAAACAGGAGAAATGTGTAAAATTCTGCTTTCTGAAAATACATTGAACTCTATGGGAGCCGAAACCCTCCTAGTGCTGAACAAACCTTCATAACTCAAGAACCGTCCCCCCGGCGTTCATCGCAGGCCAAAAGAATCTTAAAATAATAAAAAGATGGCCAATACATTTTAAATACCACCTTAAAAAATTCCACATTAAGAAACCCACAATTGTATTGAGACGTCCACATTTTAAAATGACCACTTGATATAAAGGTTAAAATGTTCAAAAGACAGCTAATATATTGTGAATGAGGTATTGTAAAAAAATTCCACCTTAAGAAACCCGGGATAATTAAGACGTCCTCCCTAAAAATTACCTTTAAAGTGTTAGAGACTGCCTATGTATTTCTGTGTCCCTCACACTTCTCCCCCTCAGTGTCTCCCTCTGCCCCTCCACCTCCCCCCTCTCTCTCTCTCTCACATGCACACTCACAGAACACAACTGACAGAAAAACCTCCCGTAGCTCGAAAACGTAGCTCAAAAAACGAGAATTGATGGTGTAATGATGAGTTAAAAACAGCAAAATTTTGAACTTCTGCGTTCCGACCCGCACTTAAAATACATTGAGCTCTATGCGAGTAAAACCCTCCCTAGTGCCGAACAAAAACTCATAACTTAAAAACCGTATTTTGCAAAAATGTTCAAATTTACAGGTGCTAGAAAGATAAGTTTCTCTACCATTTAAAATTTAAATGAAGTTTCTAGGTGAAACTATAAGGAAGTTATGGCAAATTGTTAGGCTAAAAAGTGAAAAAACGGTTTTTGGACAGAGAATCTAGAGTGCGGTGACATCACGCACTCTAGCTGTCACCCATTCAAATGAATGGAGGGATTTTGAAGGAGGGATAGAAAGGGAAGGATAAGTGCAAGAGGTCCGAAAACTGAGGTGTCGGGTCCCGGTGCGCCCGGGTCCGACCGTCTGAAATCTCGTGTCCGTAGCTTGAAAATTGCCACAGTTAGAGCACTTTGAAAATTAATTCCATAGAAATCAATGGGGAAAAACGGAGCGAAAAATGAGTGTTGTGGGCAAAGGAGTGTGGGTATCAGAAAGCTGTATACAAGCCCACATCGTCGCTATAAGACACGATTTCCAGGTGGAACGGAGTTGATAACTCGAAAATTGCGGGACGAGTTAAGCGGACAAGGAAACATGGGATAATACGAATACTGAAAAATAGAAGAACAATATATTGTGCCGCTGCTTAAAGCAGCAGGCGCAACATAACAAATGCTACAAAACTGGATCCATATATATATATGTGGCGGCACGGTGGCTTAGCAGGTTCGCCTCCCAGTGCTGGGATCTTGGGTTCAAGTCCCATCTGGGTGGAGTTTCCATGTTCTCCCCGTGTCTGCGTGGGTTTCCTCCGGGGGCTCCGGTTTCCTCCCACAGTCCAAAAACATGGAGGGTAGGTGAATTGGCTTCTCTAATAACTGTCCTGGTGTGTGAATGAATGTCTGTATGTGTGAGCCCAGATATGGATTGGCGCTCTATCCTGGGTTAAACCCTAGTGCCCAATGCAGTCCTCCAGGTGGACGGTCGTTCCTGGTTGAGAGTACGCTGTGCGCGTTTGGCTGCCGCTTCTCACCAGTGTGTGTGTGGATTGAGCGTTCTGAGCAGTGTGGATTGTAAAGCGTCCTTGGGTGTCTAGAAAGGCGCTAAATAAGTGTAAAGATACATACATATATATATATATATATTTATTTATGTTATATATTATGTATATATTATCCAGTGCCAGGTGCTCACTGCCGTATCTTCTTTGTTTTGGTTCAAGCTTGGTTTTCTCGGTCAGAGACAGAGTGGCCCCTTCACTTGTAGACGGTCCAGCCTCAGGATGTTTCAGGGTGAAAGACCATGTTTTAAACCATTTATCTCTGGTGGGTAAAACTCACAAAATATGACAATGACTCCCACTAATTAACATTTCTAGCTTTGTCTGCTGTGTGAGTGTACTGTGTAAATCCAAACACCCACTCAACCCTAGTATGTTTGTTGAAGTGTAAAAAGGGATTTTACATCCTCCTTGAACTACCACTAAGGCCTACGGTGGGCCGTGGCAGCTCACACATTGAAGACTGTACGAGGTTACATAATGTATACCATTGGAAAGAAGGAACTAAACACGTGGTTTCTCTCATTCGCTGCACTGAACCACTTTACATCAGTTTAAAAGTGGAGACACACACAACGAGTCAGAGAAAGAAAGCTGCCCTGTGCCTGAAGAGATTTACAGCTCTGGGTTTTGGGAGCACAGCTAGAGATTTACAGGTGAGTTTTGGGAGCACAGCTAGAACTTTACAGCTTTGTGTTTTGGGAGCACAGCTAGAGATTTACAGCTGCATTTTGGGAGCACAGCTAGAGATTTACAGCTCTATGTTTTGGGAGCACAGCTAGAGATTTACAGCTCTATGTTTTGGGAGCACAGCTAGAGATTTACAGCTCTATGTTTTGGGAGCACAGCTAGAGATTTACAGCTGTGTTTTGGGAGCACAGCTAGAGATTTACAGCTCTGTGTTTTGGGAGCACATCCCAAAAGAAGGAGCATGTGGTGTCTCTGTCAGGGTCCTGGAGGTTGTGGGTTTGAGTCCCGCTCTGGGTGTGACTGTCTGTGAGGAGTGTGGTGTGTTCTCCCTGTGTCTGCGTGGGTTTCCTCCGAGTGACTGTCTGTGAGGAGTGTGGTGTGTTCTCCCTGTGTCTGCGTGGGTTTCCTCCGAGTGACTGTCTGTGAGGAGTGTGGTGTGTTCTCCCTGTGTCTGCGTGGGTTTCCTCCGGGTGACTGTCTGTGAGGAGTGTGGTGTGTTCTCCCTGTGTCTGCGTGTGTTTCCTCCGGGTGACTGTCTGTGAGGAGTGTGGTGTGTTCTCCCTGTGTCTGCGTGGGTTTCCTCCGAGTGACTGTCTGTGAGGAGTGTGGGGTGTTCTCCCTGTGTCTGCATGGGTTTCCTCCGGGTGACTGTCTGTGAGGAGTGTGGTGTGTTCTCCCTGTGTCTGCGTGGGTTTCCTCCGGGTGACTGTCTGTGAGGAGTGTGGTGTGTTCTCCCTGTGTCTGTGTGGGTTTCCTACGGGTGACTGTCTGTGAGGAGTGTGGTGTGTTCTCCCTGTGTCTGCGCGGGTTTCCTCCAGGTGCTCAGGTTTCCTCCCACACTCTGAAAACACACGTTGGTAGGTGGATTGGTGACTCAAAAGGTCTGTAGGTGTGAGTGTGTGAGTGAATGTGAGAGTGGGTCAAAGCCCCACAGCAGTGTTCTCCCTCTGTGTAAACAGCCCTGTTCAGAACGCCCGCTTTCAGCACCTGTTCCTTTAAATGATAATGAGCCGCGCGCTGTTCACCCCGACCCCGAGCGCACAGCAGTGAGGAGTGGGTTTAACCTTGTCTTTACGCTCTCATATAACCAGGTTATTTTATGAACCCTTGGTTATCACATTACACAGAGTTATAATATTTTGGTGGTGCTTCCGAATGTAAACAAATACAGTGAAGAGGCCTATTGTAACTCTTCTTCTGTCTTAAGAGTCAGAAGTGTCTCAGCACTCAGTTTATCAGCAGTGAAACCCCCCTAAATGATCTTTTTCAAATCTTCTTTTTAGACTCTGACCTGCCCCCTGGAGGAAGAGACTGAAAACACATCATGGGGAAAAGATCCCGAGAGAAACACAAACCACAGACACACTCCTACAGTCGACAAGGTCAGACCTCCAGCTTTTTACCTGCTTTATTCTGTTCCTTTAAAAGCTGCTGTGTCTGAGTCAAAAACTGATCAAATATGAACACGATCAGCCACAAGATTAAAACACAGACAGCGCCCCCTGTCGAGGGGAGGGGGTAAATAAAGCAGGAAGTGAAGAGTCAGTGAAGTAAAGGCTCAGGTGTTTATTCATTAAAACTATCACAGTGTGGCCCTCAGACTCTTACACTGACCCTTCACTCACGGCTGAATATGTCCCACCCCTTGACAGTGGTTTTAATCTTGTGGCTGATTGGTGTGTAATAAATCAGAAGAGAATTTAACACAAACTCACTTTAGATTTTTACATTTCCATTAAATCATTTCTTGTTGAATGTATCTCCTGTGATTTTTTCAGGACGACAGCGTTCAGCGCCTTCATCCTCCTCCTCCTCCTCCCCCAGTGTGAACATCCACATTTCAGTTTCAGAAGGAAGTTGTGTTCATGCTCCAGTGATTTACCGCAGCACAGTATATGATGTAAACACCTCCACAGAGTTTGGTAAGACACGTGTTGAGTTGTACCCGGAGTGTGTTGAACAAATCCTGAAAGTGAGTCGTGTTTAAATGAATCCAGTGAAAGACCAGATGAATGTAAACAGGCCTCTGGTGATTACTGGATTATTCTGGTTGGTGTTTAAAGATCTCACACTGTGTAATATCCCCTCTCCTCAGCTGCAGAGACACAGAGAACTGAACCTGTCTCCAGTGAGAACAAAGAGAGACCGAGGGTAAGTCTGTACTTTACTTTTCACAACATCAAGAGCAAATGTGCAGTAAGGGTCTGACCAATGGGGACAGTTACCACACTCTCACAAACACTGCTGCGGTGGGACCCTCAAATCAAATCAAATCAAATCAAATCAAATCAAATGTATTTATATAGCGCTTTTCACAACTGATGTTGTCACAAAGCAGCTTCACAGAATTCCAGTAAGACAAAGATTTGACATGAAATGTAAAAACAAATGTAAAACCCTCAAGTGAGCAAGCCAGGGGCGACAGTGGCAAGGAAAAACTCCCCCAGCTGAGGAAGAAACCTTGGGAGGAACCAAGGCTCACAAGGGGTGACCCATCCTCCTCTGGTCAATCTACTGGTGATAATAGTTAGTAGTCCGTGAGAACTTCAGTGTAGGGGCAGCTTCAGGGCACTTGGTGGTTGCTGGAGCGTGGGCAGCTGGTCTGAAGCGTGGAGGAGGATCTCGACAGTCATCCATCAGTGTCCAGACGGACAGGTGGGCAGTCGTTTACTCGGAAAAAGGTAGAGGGATGGAATTAGTTTTGAACTGTTTTGTGTTTGTAAAGTAGAAAATATGAAAATTTCCCAGAGTGTGGCTAATGACTCCGGCAGATCTGACTATGACAGCTTTAACTAAAAGGAGAGAACCAGGAGGACACACAGACACGGGAGCATCCTGAAACACTGGCATCCCTCCGCTCCACCGTCAACAAACCTGAGTGATCGCGAGAAGCGGCGGGACGACAGCACCAGCGTCTCAGTTTACTATAATTCCCTGTGTCCATGCACCCCCCGGATCTGCCGCCTTTATCTATGGGGGAGCATTAGCTACCAAAAGATAAACTAAACAAATGTGTTTTTAGCCTAGATTTGAAGATTGCGACTGTGTCTGAGTCCCGAACATTTTCTGGAAGATCATTCCAGAGTTTGGGGGCTTTATAAGCAGCTGAGGCCTTCTGAATTCTGGGAACAATTAAAAATCCAGTATTCTGTGATCTGAGTGAACGTGGAGGCTCATAATAGGAAATTGTATCTTGAAGATATTCAGGAGCAAGCCCATGTAGAGCTTTATATGTTAATAACAAAATTTTGTAGTCAATGCGGAATTTAACAGGCAGCCAATGAAGTGATGATAGAACTGGGCTGATATGTTCAAATTTTCTAGTTTTAGTGAGGACCCTAGCTGCAGCATTTTGAACTAGTTGAAGTTTTCTTACATTTCTGCTGGTGCATCCTGACAGTAGTGCGTTACAGTAGTCAAGCCTTGAAGTAATAAAGGCATGTACTAATGTTTCTGCGTCCTGAAGGGATAAGGCATTTCTAATCTTAGCAATATTGCGAAGATGTAAAAAAGCTGTCCTAGTGATACTACCTATGTGTTGATCAAATGATAAATCCGGGTCAATTATGACACCAAGATTTTTTGCTGCTGAACTAGGTTTAACTGGAGAGTCAGCGAGATTTAAAATTAAATCTGATAATTTATTTCTTGCCACTTTTGGACCCAAAAGCAGGACCTCTGTTTTGTTGCTGTTTAGAAGGAGGAAGTTACGCAACATCCAGCCTTTCACGTCTTTTACACAGTCCTCTATTTTCTTTAATCTGTGTTTGTCATCGGGCTTGGCTGAAATATACAATTGCGTGTCGTCTGCGTAACAGTGAAAGTTAATGTCATGGTTTCTTATAACTGTGCCTAACGGTAACATGTATAATGTAAATAATAATGGTCCTAAAATAGAGCCTTGTGGAATTCCAAATCTTACTTTAGAATAATTTGAATTTAGATTGTTTACTTTTATGAATTGATAACGTTCCGTTAAGTAAGATTTGAACCATAATAGGGCTGTCCCTGTGATTCCAACCATGTTTTCTAACCTTTCTATGAGAATATTGTGGTCTATCGTATCGAAGGTCAAGAAACACCAACAGGGATACGTGGCCTTGATCAGAGGCAAGAAGAAGATCATTTGTTATCTTGACTAGAGCTGTCTCTGTACTATGATGTTGCCTGAATCCAGATCGGAATTTTTCATATATATGATTCTTATGTAGATATGAACTAAGTTGTTGGGCCACAGCTCTTTCTAAGATCTTGGACAGAAATGGCAAATTAGAAATAGGCCTGTAATTAGACAGTGTACTAGCATCAAGATTTGGTTTCTTGATCATAGGTTTAATAACTGCTAGTTTAAAAGCTTTGGGTACATGGCCCAGGGTAAGGGATGAGTTTACTATAGTTAAAAGAGGATTAATAATAGCTGGTAGTACTTCTTTGAGCAACTTTGTGGGAATTGCATCAAGTGTGCAAGTTGTACAGTTTGAGGAGGTGATAATCTTCTCTAGTTCTAATTGTGGGAGTGGGTAAAAGGTTTCAAGTCTTTCTTTTACAGTTACATTATGTTTTATATCATTCACATCGGGTGGCAGCCAGGATGGATTTAATCCTGTGGCTTGAGTTTGTTGTCTAATATTCTCAATTTTATTATTAAAAAAGTCCATAAAATCTTTACTGGTGAGAGTTGCTGGAATTAGTTGTTCAGAACCTGCTTGATTTTTTGTAATTCTAGAAAACACACTAAACAGTGCTCTCGGATTATTTTTATTATTGGAGATCAGCGAGGCCAGATATGCTGAGCGAGCTTTAGTGAGGGCATTTCTATACTCTATGAGGCTGTCCTTCCAGGCAGAATGGAACACTTCAAGCTTGGTTGATCGCCATTTCCGCTCTAGTTTTCGTAATGTTTGTTTTAAAGTACGGGTCTTATCATTATACCATGGTGGGAGCTTTTTCTGTCTTATACTTTTATGTTTAAGTGGTGCTACCTTTTCTAAAGTAGATCGACAGGTATTTTCTAGGTAATCAGTTAGTACATCTAGGTCCATTGGGTCTGATGGAGTTGGAACTGGGGTCGATAGTTCTGGTAGGTTTTCTATAAATTGTTAAATTGTAGATGGTTTTATTATATGCCTTGTAGAATAGCGAGGGTTCTTACATATATTATGGCTAAGACATAGCTCATATGAAATTAAGTAATGATCGGAGATTGCTGAGGATTGCGGTAAGATATTAATCTTGTCGATGTTAAGACCTAACATCGACAAGATTAACATTAAGTCTAAGTAGGCCCTGTTACATTTTGAGTAATACCAATAGAGTCTAAGATTGAAGTAAATGCCTTTTTTAGTGGGTCACTTTCCTTCTCAAAATGGATATTGAAATCTCCTACAATTATAACTTTATGATTGCACACCACTAGGTTTGTAGCAAAATCGCTGAATTCTTTCAGAAATTCTAAGTAAGGCCCTGGTGGTCTGTAAATGTTGCATAATAAAAATGCGTCCTTTTTTGTGACCGGATTTGTAATAATAGTGGAGAGAACCTCAAAAGAAGAGAAGGTGTCACATTGTTTAAGACTAATTTCTAGGGTATTTTGGTAAATTACACATACTCCACCTCCTTTGCCTGATATTCTTGGGCTATGTGCATAATTATAGCCTAGGGGGGTGGCTTCATTTAGTGCTAAATATTCATTTGGTCTAACCCACGTTTCCGTGAGACAGAAAACATTGAATTTATGATCACTTATAATATAATTTACGATGAGTGCTTTTGAGTTTAGTGATCTTATGTTGAGTAACCCAAATTTTAGTTCTGAGGTGTTGCTGCTAGATGTTGTGTATGATTTAATATTGATTAGGTTGCTGAAACAGGCTGATTTTGTTTTTCTAATTTTACATTTAGTTCGGGGGAAAGACACAATCTCAATACAGTTGAACCTGGGTGACGCCTCAAGACAGTTCGCAGACGGTCGGTTTAGCCTGTCTGTCTGCGGCCTGGTCCTGGCTCTGGATTGTCAGCAGCTATCTACACTACTCTGCTGACTAACTAAAAGACTATGTGCAATGCTGCAAGAAAGTAAGGCAGCACCCTCCCGCGTGGGGTGGATGCCATCCCTACCTATAAGACCAGGCTTGCCCTCAAAACGTAACCAATTGTCTATAAAGCCCACTTGATTTTCGGAACACCACTTGGACATCCAGCAGTTTAACGCCCAAAGTCTGCTGTAAGCTTCGTCGCCACGCCGCATTGGTATGGGGCCAGAGCAGATTACAGCATCAGACATCGTCTGGGCCAGTTTAATCACCTCTGTAATATTACCCTTAGTTACCTCAGACTGCCGCAGACGAATATCATTGGCCCCTACATGAATGACTACCCTCGAATATCTCCTATTAGCTAACAGTCTAAGGTTGCCACTAATATCCGGCGCTCTGGCTCCCGATAAACAGCTAACTGTTACTGCCGGCGCCCCTAAAGGAGTAGTTAATTTCACGTGTTGAACAATAGAGTCTCCTATAACCAGAGCACTCTTAACAGGCTCCTCAGCGGGTGCTTCGCTGAGTGGGGCAAACCTGTTTGACACGCGAATCGGAGGAGCGTGGTGTCCTGGTGGGCTAGCTTTGGCCTCAGCGTTAGCATCAGCCTTAGCTTTCCGGCTATGACGCCGAGACGTCACCCATTCACCCCGCTGTGAGGGCTCTAACGCCGGAGTCGTGGGGGTGCTAACTCTCCCTAAGGCACCCGGAGTTGCTAACACTGAATCTCGCTGTTTATCCCTTAACAATAATAAGCTCCGGATGCGCACTTCTAGCTGGTCCACTTTATCCACCAGAGAGCTAACTAGCTGACACTTAGTACAAACACAACCACTATCTTTATCGCTAGAGGTGGAAAAGGGGGTTAAACTAAACATGCCACACTCTGAGCAGGCAAAACAGCCAGTAGTAGCCATGGAATTGCAGGTACTTACTGCTTTTAGTTGATTTTAGTAACTTACTCCAGGGTCCGGTGGCAGTTTTAGTGCCTCTGTAATGAATATTCCTGCGGAGACAATCTAAAAGATAGATCTATGGATGGTTAGTAGGTTATAAAAACAGATATAAATATAGAAATAACAGTAGAAACGAGTAAACAGGAAAACCTGAGCGATCAAAACAGCTTCTAAACGGGTACAGGAACAGCCAAACGGGTTGCCAGATCAGCTACCACCCTCAGTGGTTCACATTCAGTGCTGTGTGTGTGTGTGAGAGAGAGAGACACCTCTGTTTATTGAACTGATTTCTGTGTCACAGAGGGACAAGACCCAGAGCAGCACCTCCAGTGTCGGCCCTCACTGCTCCAACTCACCTGTGTCTGATCCCTGTGCAGCTGCTTCTCTCGTCTCGTCTAATTCTGTCCCAGTATCTGCAGCCTCCACTGCTCCTGTGGTTCCGTCCACTTCTGTCTCTGGTCCTGTCCCTGACCGTACGTCCTCCTGGTTCCTGGTTAGACCTGTCCCTCAAATCTCACCCAGACTGGGCTCAGTGCCTCATTATGTCAGTGTCCCTGTCTCCGTCCTCGTTCCTGTCTCTGTTTATGTTGTCGTCACTGGCCCCGTCCCTGTCCTTTTCTTTGCCTAGTCTCCTAGGCAATGGACGGTGGGTATAGACAGATAGATAGTCTTCTAGAGTCTTGCATAGAAGCAGTAGCTCTGTTAAGACATTAGCATTAAAACAGCATTCATAGATATGAATTAAGCTCTTTGTTCAGTGTAAGGACTGACTGATGTACAGAAGACTGTCTAACCTCATTAAACAGTGGGAGACTGAAGAGGAACATATTCACTGTTCAAAACATGATTAGTATCAGAAATGATGTTTTTAGCCAGCCGCACTGGGTTATAATAACCAGCCTCATGCAGGCCCTCTAGAGGCTGACCCAGTGTTTCAGTCCAGACTTTACAGATGTAGACACACAGCTGTACCACACAGCATTACACCACTGCAGAACACTCAGAATGACAGCAGTATGAAACAGTAAGAGCATCTGCCGGTTTTCTTCTGTTGTCTTTGTGTTTATGATATGAAACTATAACCAGTCAAGTGCCATTTTAAAATCCTGGCCTGGAACCTGGATCCCAGACCTGGAATTGAAGAGCTTTTTTAATAACTGTATTTTAGTGAATCCTCTGGTTCTGGGAACATTTTAAGGGTTAAGTGCTTTCTCAAGGGTTTAGCCATGGACGTTCCTGCCGTTTGTGGGGATTGAACCGGTGACGTTCCAGTACTAACTCCTCGAACCATTAGGCCACAGCTGCCCCCTGTGTTCTAGATCAATAAGAGAACCCTGAGAACCTGTGTGTTCTAGATCAATAATCCATGAGAACCTGTGTGTTCTAGATCAATAAGCCCTGAGAACCTGTTTGTTCTAGCTCAATACACCCTGGGAACCTGTGTGTTCTAGATCAATAAGCCCCGAGAACCTGTGTGTTTTAGATCAATAAGCCCTGAGAGCCTGTGTGTTCTAGATTAATAATCCCTGAGAACCTGTGTGTTCTAGATCAATAAGCCATGAGAACCTGTGTGTTCTAGATCAATAATCCCTGAGAACCTGTGTTCTAGATCAATAATCCCTGAGAACCTGTGTTCTAGATCAATAATCCATGAGAACCTGGATGTTCTAGATCAATAATCCACGAGAACCAGTGTGTTCTAGATCAATAAGCCCTGAGAACCTGTTTGTTCTAGATCAATACACCCTGGGAACCTGTGTCTTCTAGATCAATAAGCCCTGAGAACCTGTGTGTTCTAGATCAATAAGCCCTGAGAGCCTGTGTGTTCTAGATTAATAATCCCTGAGAACCTGTGTGTTCTAGATCAATAAGCCATGAGAACCTGTGTGTTCTAGATCAATAATCCCTGAGAACATGTGTGTTCTAGATCAATAAGCCCTGAGAACCTGTGTGTTCTAGATCAATAAGCCCAGAGAACCTGTGTGTTCTAGATCAATAAGCCCCGAGAACCTGTGTGTTCTAGATCAATAAGCCCTGAAAGCCTGTGTGTTCCTCTGACAGTAAACAGTTATCAGTTGATTATCGATCTTCCAGTCTTCCCTTCTCCAGTGAACAGAGCCCTGTTTTAGTATTTTCTTCTTCGTTTGAGTGTTTATCTGTTTGGAGGAAGAGTGTCTGAGGCTCTGCTGTGCTTTATTCATGTTGCACTTTTACACAGAAACTGCCTCACACTGTGATTAGGTTTTCTCTTCACTGTAAACTGTATGTTTTTGTACATTGTTGAGCACTTTGTGTAAAACACACTTCATGAACTCAGGGAATATTTTGTGGATTTTAAAACTGTGATGTGATGCTACTGTGATGCTTTTCTTACTTCGTTTGTCTGAATGCAGTGTTGAACCAGTGTCTGAACCAAAATGGCAGAATGTGTGTGTGTGTGTCCAGAATTAAGAAAACTATGGGCAACACTTTAAATGACAGCCCGTTACCTGCTGGGTACGTACAGGAAAAGTACATTTTGAGAGAGGTCAAGCTAGGGTCCCTATCAGTGGCTCCCACCAAGGTTGTAAGAAACCTAGGTGTCATGGTTGATGACCAGCTGACCTTCGCAGATCACGTTACCGCTGTAGCTCGATCGTGCCGCTTCTCCCTATTCAACATAAGGAAGATTAGGCCATACCTAACTCAACATACAACACAGCTCCTCGTTCAGACGTTAGTAATCTCCCGTCTAGACTATTGCAACGCCCTCCTGACAGGTCTTCCGGCCTGTGCTGTGAGACCACTACAGATGATCCAGAATGCGGCAGCACGCCTGGTCTTTAACCAACCAAAAAGAGCACATGTCACGCCCCTATTAGTTGAGCTGCATTGGCTACCCTTAGCTGCTCGCATCAAATTTAAATCACTAATGATGGACTTCAGAGTATTCACTGGTTCTGCTCCCATCTACCTCAATAGACTCTTAAAACCATACGTTAGCGCCCGCCCTCTTCGTTCCTCAAAGGAGCGCCTACTAACACGACCAACCCCCCGTACAGGTCAGTTGAGGCTATTCTCATCTCTGGTATCACGCTGGTGGAACGAGCTTCCAAGCACCATCAGAGCAACAGAAACCCTCTCTTCATTCAAGAAATCATTGAAAACCCAGCTCTTCCGAGAGTATCTTTTGCACTGAATGTCTTTCTTTAATGCACTTATTACTTCCTGGCATATTGCACTCAGTGTAAGGTATTTTGTATAAATTGTGCTGTAGTTCGAATGTTAGATCCTCTTTTGTAAGTCGCTTTGGATAAAAGCGTCTGCTGTTGTAAAAACAATTTTATTACTTTATGTTAGTGGACAAATATCCTTAAATGATTAGTTAAAATTAGTATTAGTTAAAATATAGCATTTATAATTGTGTGAAATCTTGTATCTTATATGTACTCAGATGAATGATTAACCAGTATTTTAACCATGCATTTAAACAGTTTAGAATCTGCACACTAACTGGCATGCTGACTCAGTATTTACACCTTTCTAAATTCTTAGACCTCTAACATTGAACAGATCTGCACTTAGGCTTGTAGTATAAATTACAAGTGTTAGTTAGGACAGTTGAACTTTAGGGCATCTCAGTGACCTTAAGTCCATTAGTGACTCCTCTGAATCTTGGTGACAGAAAAGGAATGTGGGAAATAAAACCTACAGTGTCAGAAGGGCATGATGAGTGTTTTGGGGTCATAGGTGCATGTGAAACATGCACGCAGAAACCTGAGTACTAACATGTCTAATTATGCATATTAATATATGTTAATCAGCCAGAAACGCCTTGCCAGCAGGGTATACGTCATATCAGGTATAAAACTGTGGAGTCAGATGGGAAGGTCAGAACTTTGCGTGGAAAGGGCACTTTGCGTTTCTTATGTATTAGTTCTCCTGGATCCAGTATTGTAATAAATACTTTGATTTGCTTCGAACTTCACTCGACTGGTCTTTGTAAAACTTCCGGAATGAGCACGCCTCCCTCAGGAGAGGGGGTGTATTTTGGATCTTTTGAAGATCTTCTAAATTTTAATTACTTTGGGAACGGTCTAAAAAGAACATTAATTCTTCAATTGATGACCCCGGACGTGCGGAAGTGTGAGAACAAGACCGACTTCGGACTCCTTTCCACTCGCGGCCGCAATTTATTGAGGTGGGTGAGCAGACCCTGTTTTATTCAAATTCTGCATATTGGAATTCAGAGTTGAATTAAATCAGAGTGGTGCGGAGGCCTGAAGGCGGTCTGGAGTGAGGTAATGAGCAAATCAATTTATTTTAAATATGTTTTTATGATTTGTTATTGGTTTATACATTTGGGGTTGCTGGGTTATGGAATTTAAAATGGAATAGATGGATGCTGTACCCATCATGGTATTTGAAATGGAATAGATGGATGCTGTACCCATCATGGTATTTAAAATGGAATAGATGGATGTTGTGCCCATCTGAGACAGAGTGGTGGCGTCCTCAGCTCGGAACCTGACGAGGTTTCGTGTTAATTGCCTGGTCTAAGGGTAGGCCGTGAGAGTTCGTCTCCTCAGAAGTATATTAATATTCGTGGATGCTGTTCCCGCGTATTTATTAATTAAAAATAGCAGCGGAAGTTGTCCCCGCGAAAAATAAAAAGAGCGGATGTTGTTCCCGCCACAATTTGTTGTATATTTTAATGAAATTTGATTGTGTATTCATGTTTTATGCCTGTTTGGAATGCCTGTTATTCTTACAGGCTGTTATGTGACTGTCGTGTATGTTTTTGCTCGCTAGAGGGCGATAGAGGAGTGTCTTGCTGTGTATGTGTATGTGTGTGTGTCAGCTGAAACAATTTTTTTTTGGGAGAAAATGGAGAAAGTGGGGGACTGATCAACCTCCTTTTCTTCTGCTGTTGCCTTTGAGTGTGTGAGTGTGGAGAAGTCTCCATGTGCTGTAAAGAGCCATAAATTTTATGTGAGTGTGTTTAGAGAAAAGGGGGGAAAGGACATCTCTGCCTAGAGAGTGTCAGAGAGAGAGTGTGTTTAAAGAGAACGGAAAGTGTCAGAAAGAGAGATTTAGAAATTAATAGGGAAAAGATATTTGTAATGGTATAAATTATGAGCTTCGTTCAAGGACAGCTATTTAAAGAATATGAACCTCAATAAAATGAGGGGTTTGTTTATCTATGACAATGAGCCTGAACGGAAGACGTTTTAAAACAAAATATATAAAGTAAATTAAATGAGCTTTCTTGGAGACTATACATTAAGAAAATATAGACAATGAGCTCCAGAAAGACGTTTTCAGAGGTTGAGAATAGGAGAAAGGAGAGCAAGGTGTAAAGCCGAGTAATTAATAGGGTACATTGGGGTAACTGTAAGGTTTAAACATGGGAATTAATAGGAAAATTGTTAATTGAACATTTGCTATAATTTTGAATCTGGTTTCTTTTATATTGTTAATTTAGACTTGTGGTGGATAAAATATATTTTGTATTTTGTTTACTGCTTATTGTCCTAAGAATATTATTTTTCCGGTTTAGTTTGCATTTTTTAACTATGGTAGTTCGTCTAAAAAAATATTTTCTGCCACGGTTTCAATTTTTCGTTCATCATAACATATTTTGTAACTTGCTTGCTAAATTCAGTAGTTCATAAAATTTTGTTTTTGCTTGCTAGAATATATCTTGTGATTTCACTGTGGCTTGTTGACTGTAAGTGTGTCTGGAAATTTGTTTTCGTACCTTAAAAATAGTCTTTTGTTTAATTCTGTGTTGTGAGCTCACTGTCCTGTCTTCCTAGCTTTTTTGTTGAGTACAAATTTTATTTCATATATTGGCGTGTTATTTGCTTATGACTTATAAGCTTTTTAGGTCCGTGGGTCGGTTTCATACTTCATGTAAATTAGGCTGGACTTGCTTTTAAATTCAATACTGTGTTTGAAGACAAGCTTATGTTTTCTATCCACCTGTGAAATTCTACACAGGGCTGAGGTGGTCATGCTTTTCTTGGCTGAGTTTCTAAACTTGACTTTAAAACTTTGGACTTTTTCTTTTATATAAACTGAGGCGGACTGTGCTGAGAGCAGCGGCGGCTGCGTGGGCGATTTGCGTGGGTGCTGGGAAACTGTTTTGGTTCACTCTGAATTGTGATGAAATTTAGCGGTGTTAATTGATTTGCAATTAAAGGGTGAACTAGAACGAAGACCATTTCAGGTAAGGTCCAATTTTTTAATCAGCTTCTTACAGACAATATGGCTACTACTAGTGATTCACATAATGAATTAAACGCCATTTACGGCGTGGGGAATTGGGAATGGAAACCGTGTGTACAACAAATTGAAATAATAAATGAGGGATTAAAACAGGGAGAAATACATTTGAAAAAGCGGGATATTGTGCACAAAAGTGTGCTAAAGAGATTTGAAACGTGGGCTAAAATACAAACAGGGGAGAACATATCTTTAATCACCGGTATTAATCAGTTGAAAAGAGAGCTGGAGGAAAGATTATGTCAGGCTGAAGCAGAGGTTAGTAAGGCTAGCCTTTTCCAAAGACCTAAGGCAAAGACAAGTTTAAAAATAGCTAAAACAGACATTGCGGAGCTTCTAAAATTTAAAATGGCGTTACTGAGTCTAATTCCGCAGCTTGTGGTTTTGAAAACACCAGGTCTGTCACCTTCGAGCGCCGTTTAACTCACTGCCGAGAACATGGAAGTGGACACTGAGTATATGAAATACAAGGGGGAGGAGCCTACAGCTCCGCCTCCGCCATATAACCTAGGCCTCGTCATAATAGTTGATAATATCCTACCAGTCTTCAGTGTAGAATCGGGTAGAGTGAGTGTTTGGATGGACAACAAGGGAGGGGCTCTCTTTCTGAGCAGCCAGCTCAAAGAGTCAGAAACACAAACGTACACACAGACGACCCATTCCAATTGCGAAAACCACGTGAGTCAATTTTAAATCCACACACGGATATTAACACCGACTGTTTTGACATTATAGATGACACGGGAAAGCATGTAGAACAGGATAAACCGCGCCTTGTAGATAAATAAACACTGACAACACCATTTAAGAACCCGAGGCCACGTACAAATAAACAAAACATCAGGATTAAAGCAGATTTAGAGGGACATGTCACAACGGATGACTCTGACCAAGATGAGGGACATATAGCAGATGATGAGGACAGTGCGAATGAACGTCGTGGTGGTAGACGGATTATTGATTTGTACAAAACATTGCGTGCCATGGAAAAATTCATAATAGAAGAACAGAGACAATTGGACTTAAAAAAAACAGACTTTAGAATGCGACATGCACACCTCAGACAAAACGGACATTTTGAGACGAAGCACCGGACCCCGACACCCGCCTGACAGATATACAAATGACACTAACGTTGACACTATGCTTACATTAGTGGCCACTAGCACAGGAACATATAAATATGTACCATTATCATTGACACATGCACAGACTTTGGTCGATCAGCTTCCGCCTCTATGTAGTGGAGCGGCTGCCTGGATTAGAAAGCTGGACAGTCTGACAGGTGGCGTGACTATAGCACTTGGGGATTTTAGAAACATTATTAAAAGATCGACTACTTCCATGGAAGCAGCTGAAATAGAGAGACAGGCTGAGACATCTACTCAACCTATGATTTTTTCTATATGAACAAATATAAGGAAAAAATTGATAATAAAGACAAGGAGATACTTAAGTTACAAAGAGACCTACTAACTGTTCAACTAGCAGAAGCCAGGAAATCTATTAATGATAATAAAAAGCAAACAAAGTCTGACACCATGATGCCTATGACTGCACTGCCACCACCTAATATGCAATCACCACAAACATTTATGAACACAAACACATACATGCCTACCCAATCAGGGCCACCACAAAACCCACCGTATAATTATGGATCAAGTCCATATTTCCCATATCAGCCCTACTAATGGGGCAGGGGGCATGGTAATGGCAGGTGGAGGGGCAGGGTCCGCCGTCGGACAGGGGCGTGTCTAAGATGTGGAGCTTTGGACCACTGGGCAGCACAATGTAGGGCACCACTATCTACTGACACCAGCTATCCACACCAGGCACCATACCCACAGGCGGCACCAAAACCGGAGCCATCACATCTTCCTGCTGGCCAATACAGCATGGAGCCGTGGGGTGGACATTGACGGGGCCAAGAGGAGCACCAGGACAGCAGGGCCAGGGCAGAACCCATGCTGTCATTAACTGTGGGGGCCTCCGAAATCGTTTTTCTGGTGGACACGGGAGCCACATGGTCAGCCATCAACACAGTATTACCTGCACATCTGATGAGCAAACACACTGTGCAAGTAAGGGGCTTCTCGGGGACATCTACATCACTGCCAAAAACAAGACATTTGCCAGTCAGTACTGGTACACAGACTGTGTCACATTCATTTTTAATTGCATCACAAGCACCCTTGAACATTTGTGGTAGAGACTTGTTGATGAAAATGGGAGTTACTATTTTATGCCAACCTGATGGGATCACACTTACGTGGTTGGACGGACATAAAACTGTGGTAGTGGTGGGGTACACTGACGGTATGTACCTGATGAGACCTCAACAGGATGAGTCGGTAGACATTTATTGGGGTTTAGTGACTGGACAGACGGACCCGTCACCACGACTCATTGCCTTGTTCCACCAGTGGTCGCCTTGGATTACAGCCATGGTACCCTACGTCTCTCCGTTCGACCCATTCCATGTCACCCTGTTCTATGATGTAGGGGGAGATTTAACTTACTATTAAGCTTTTCAAACAGAATTAGAGGGTATACAGTGGTCGGTTGACACCACAGGGATTTATGTGGGTCTTGAAGGGGTGGCATCTCCTGTTTCACTAACACCACAACAACATTATTGGTATAAACTGTCTGACACGGCGGCACCACAAATTTCACTAGCTCTCCATCAGAGACACGAGGCCAAGCAGTTGGGCCGTATGGTAAAAAGAGCAAATGAGGCCACGGATTGGGTCTGGACCCAGCTGCCTGGTGTCATGTTTTGCAGTCCACAAAGACATATCACATCACTGATAACTCACCCATCCTAGTCACATTGCACCATCAATTGCTGCCTAGACACCATGGTTGTGAGGACACTGATCATCCACAGACGGAGGTATTATTAGCATCACTGCCTGACACATTGTGGTCCATAGGGCCAGATGATGTAGGATAAACTAATCAGACACCTGTCTCTTTTTGTATGAATATTACACAACCAATTTGGATTGCCCAATATAACCACAAAACCAGAGACTGTGTAAGACATGTTAGCATTTTTAGGACTGACTGGTTACAGCAGACAATAAATTTCTGACTTTGTCGGACGAACATAACCTTTTAGGGACATGGTGAAATCTCTAGGGATGAGAAATTTGTCTGGTAAGCTCAATTGGACGGTGGAGTCTGAACAGGCGTTTATAGATGTTAAACAAACCTTATCTGTTGCAGTTGACTTACCCAGACCTGACTATTCATTACTTTTTACATGGATGTTTCTGAAACAGACACTGTGATTAATGGTGTACTGTTTCAGAAAAAGGGGGAACGCAGAACTGCTAGCAGTAATTTCAGCATTAGAAGTGGCACATATAGGAAAACAACAAAACACTGGAAAATCTAAAACAATGGTGGCACCCATACATGTCAGCATTAGTAGTTGATTACATCACTAAATGTCAGATTTGTAACACTCAGAACGTAACAAAAGCATTTAAAGTAGCTCCAGGAAGGTTTCCATTGCCAGATTCTCATGGACATGAGATTCAAATGGATTACACAGATATGATTGACCCCATTAGGAGATATAGATATCTCCTGGTCGTTGTAGATAGATTCTCGGGGTGGGTAGAGGCATTCCCCACTCTGAGGGAAGATGCAAAATCAGTCTGTAAGTTTCTGATTAATTGTTGGATTTCGAACCATGAGTTTCCTAGGAATTTTTTTTTTATTTTTTATATTTTTTCAGATAACGGGAGTCATTTCACGAGTAAAACACTGCAGTGGGTGGAGCAGTCGTTGGGGCTGCGCCATAGCTATGGTTGTGTGTATCATCCTGCCTCACAAGGTCAGGTGGAGAGGATGAATCAAAATTTGAAAATCAAATTAGCAAAAATCAAACTGACCACGGGCATGAATTGGCTTGAGGCCCTTCCAATTGCTTTAATTAGTGTCTGTAGTTCAGTAAATAGAACTATAGGATTTACTCCTTTTGAATTAGTGAGAGGCATGCCATTTCCGGGCCCCAACAATGCGCTTGCGTCCCCACAGAAACTACCTCAAGCAGAGTACCGACAGCTTTATGAAGAACTAAAAGCTGTTTGTAAAGATTTCTCTATACAGGTGCAGGAAAGGAGAGAAGGAGAAGAAACG
This sequence comes from Hoplias malabaricus, assembly GCF_029633855.1. Lineage (NCBI taxonomy): Eukaryota > Metazoa > Chordata > Actinopteri > Characiformes > Erythrinidae > Hoplias > Hoplias malabaricus. The sequence continues at coordinate 225,555 of NC_089813.1, read as the reverse complement.
GAGGGGAAGGATCCAGAAGTGACAGTCTCACCCTGGGTCATCCTGAAGGTCATCAAGCGGAAGTGGTACGAACCTAGCTGGACAGGACCCTACCAGGTGACAGAGAGAACCAGTTGGGCAGTCCGGCTGAAGGGTAAAGGCTTACAGTGGTATCACCTCACACAGTGCAGAGCCGCACCGACACCTAACATCAAACATTCACTGAAGGAAAACACCACCTCAGAAGAGGCTGATCAAGCAGCCTCAACCAACATAGGGGCAGAATAATCCCCTGAGGCAGGGGCACGACAAGGAAAGTCTATCCTTGCCCCCAGCGCAGATCCTTAACAACGGATGAAGAATACACTTTAACACATACACATATAGGGCTCATTGTAATCTCTTAGTCCAGAGGGTGAGTGGTAGGACAGAGGTGTCCACTCCTAACAGGAGCGGTGTAATTGCCCGCTACCACCACAATCTGCCATCACGCTCTACCTAAGTCACTCGCCAAGCTGGGGGTGACCTAGGCAGACCAATCTAACATTAATTGCTTACCATTTATCTAAATGTATTGACCTGTCAGTTGGACAGGTCAAAAGGGGGAATTGTTGTAAAAACTATTTTATTACTTTATGTTAGTGGACAAATATCCTTAAATGATTAGTTAAAATTAAGCATTTATAATTGTGTGAAATCTTGTATCTTATATGTACTCAGATGAATGATTAACCAGTATTTTAACCATGCATTTAAACAGTTTAGAATCTGCACACTAACTGGCATGCTGACTTTCTAAATTCTTAGACCTCTAACATTGAACAGATCTGTACTTAGGCTTGTAGTATAAATTACAAGTGTTAGTTAGGACAGTTGAAATTTAGGGCATCTCAGTGACCTTAAGTCCATTAGTGACCCCTCTGAATCTTGGTGACAGAAAAGGAATGTGGGAAATAAAACCTACAGTGTCAGAAGGGCATGATGAGTGTTTTGGGGTCATAGGTGCATGTGAAACTTGCACGGAGAAACCTGAGTACTAACATGTCTAATTATGCATATTAATATATGTTAATCAGCCAGAAACGCCTTGCCAGCAGGGTATTCGTCATTTGGGGTATAAAACTGTGGAGTCAGATGGGAAGGTCAGAACTTTGCGTGGAAAGGGCACTTTGTGTTTCTTATGTATTAGTTCTCCTGGATCCAGTATTGTAATAAATACTTTGATTTGCTTCGAACTTCACTCGACTGGTCTTTGTAAAACTTCCGGAACGAGCACACCTCCCTCAGGAGAGAGGGTGTATTTTGGATCTTTTGGAGATCTTCTAAATTTTAATTACTTTGGGAACGGTCTAAAAAGACCATTAATTCTTCACTGCCAAATGCATAAATGTAAATAAATGTAAATGAGAGAGCGTTGAGTAAATAAAGGGTATGAAACTAGAAGTATGAGGAAGAGGGGCATAAGAGAAACACACATTTAATCATAAGTCTTCTCTTCACATGTAATGCCACAACACATAAGACAAAGCAATCTAAAATGTTTCTGAAGTGTGTGATGATGACTGTGGTAAATCACGTCCTGAACCTAATGAGCACAAACCACAGTGAAACTCTGCTAGTGTCTGTAATGAAAGTATCTGTCCTCTGTAGGTGCACTGTGAATAATGTTAAAGGAGCTATAATTACATTCAGAAACACAGAGAATTCAAAATAGTAGCTGTATTCCTTATTTATAAAAAATGACAGTAAGAGTCACTGTTATACTTTTAATTCAATTTTATAATCTATAAATGTGCTCAGAAGAATAAAAGGATTCAGAATGTAGTCACGTGTGTTATTTGTAAAGTGTCTGTAAGAGACTCAGTAATAACCCCATATTTCTGTATCATACCCTTTACTTACTCAGTACTTATTTTATCTTATGGTTAATTAACAGGTTCTTACTCTGTACAGTAATTAGCAGGCTGTGATTTACAGTGTTACCAAGTTATGTTTTGAGACTGAAGTTGTTTGTTTGTCCGTGGTCTTGTGCCATTTCTAAGTAATTCCCAGAAGAAGTGTTAGCTTGTTTTTGTTCAAAAACGTCTTAGCACTGACGCTAACACACTCAGGTCTGAGTCAGACTCTCGGAGTACTGTAGTGTAAAGTATTTTATTAATAAATGACACTGTAAACTATAAACTGGCTGTAAACGACTGATTCTTTGTGTCAGTGTGGAATTGTGTGGTGAATAAATGTACAGCACGTTTCTGTTGACGTTCTCAGTTGTGCATTGAGCTTCACATTTGAAAGTTGTGTAGTTGCTGTGATTGTTCACTAAAAGTCACTGCCTGGACATTTATACAACATTCATTCATTCATTTTCTGTAACCACTTCATCTTGATCCAGAGCCCATGTGGAATCACTGAGTACAAGGTGAACACACTCACAGTCACTCACACACACATCTGTGCACAGTCTCACACAGCTACTTCACCTACCAGTGTGAGTTCTGACTGTGGGAGGATAGAGTAGAACTCAGAGGAAACCCACACAGATACAGGGAGAACACACCACGCTTAAATACAATCTCAAATGTAATTGGATTTAAACTTAATCATTTCCCTCACAACACACACACACACACTCTCTCTCTCTCCACTGAATCCACAGCGACAGAGCTCCACACACAGAAAATAAACAAGTACAGAATTCATTAATTCATCTCTGTGTTCATAAAGAGAGCATGGAGTATTTACCTCAGAGGAAAACATTGACAAAATGGAGTCACACAAAGACAGGCTCGAGCTGTATAAGTTACACACTACTGCCCCCTACCGTCAGCTTCAGCAGACCCAAATGGGTAACACTTTACAATACGGCTGCACAAATAAGCATATATTAATTCGTCATGAATGATCTCCTCATAGTATATTAATACATACATTAATGCTTAATATATCAGGAACTAACAAAGGATATACATTAATGACCACATTACTCACATAAATCGCCATTAACAAGGGTAAACATTAAGTATCAACATCTTGTTAATTCAGTCTGTTAATTAACACTATGACTCGCCTCATTAATTAACACCCTTTACATATTGGATCTATTTGGATACTGTGTGTTACATGTCTTTGTGCATTGATGTAGGCAAAATTATAGGCAGCAGGGACATAAGCAGTGATTAAGTGATTATTATGAGTTTATTACGAGTTTTGTAATTACTTATATAAAGTCACTTGACTTTAGGGTTGTTATTGGCCACATTAATTAATTAAATAATTAGCTTAACCCACTCACACACAGAGAAAAGTGGCAGAAAAAAAGACCATAAGGAAATTAGTCACAGGTGTTTGTTTCTGTTTAACAACATCATCTCAGAATGTGGCCCTCATGGTTCATAGAGCATGTGTAATAAGTTGTGCCTTATTTATGATCTGGTCACCATTTTACACACCTACCTTGTTGGTACCATTCTGATGTACAGTTCATTCTGGTGTTGTGTTCCATGTCAATGACAAGAGTTCAGTTTCAGGTCTTTTTCACGTGGTTCTTGACTTTAGAAGTGCTACTGTAAAAAAATCAACTTTCAACTTCCAATGATGATGCCCACATTCAAGATGTAATTATACATGACTTAATGCCCTAACACTCATTACTTAACACCACTACAGGTCATTACTTACTGCATTTACATATGATTATGTGCCCCACCAAGTAAAGTCATGACATAATACATATTTATAAGTCATCAGTTAATATATTGATATATCATTCATTTACAGTATGCATTAATAACTGTTAACATTGTGTTTATCAGCGTAAAGCATTTGCTAAAATACTATTTCCAAATATGTTTCTTAGAATACAGAACATGAGGTAATGAACTGAGAGACAATGTAACACTTTTTACTTTTTATTTACATTTTTACGTCATCTGTCATTCAGAACACATACAAGTTATTCTTGTACTACACAGAAAATACCTGTAAACTTTCACAAATTATTTGGTAGAAAGACTCATCTTTAAACAAGAAACTATGGCTAATCCTTCTGTACATTCTCAAACTTAAAAATGGTACCTTTAGGCGTGTGAAAAAACATCCAACAATAAAACACAAATCACAGGGAACTGTTTTTCCCAGAACCTAGAATGCAGCTCTCATATTCAATCAGCGCAGCTTAACAGTATTTATAGAGCTATCTCATATGTTAGATACAATAACTATGGTATTAATGTAAGATTTAATTTCACGTAGCACGTAGAACATGTCTGATATGTTAATATGTGTAAATACTAGTGTCTTGCTAGAGTTTGCATGAAATACATAAATAAATAAATCATTTTTAAACCAGCAATAAGTTAGGTTTACTAGGAGTATAACAATACAGCTCACAATTTAATTCAATTCATGATACTGGCTCCAAAATTTGGTATTCTCACAGTATCTTGAACAAAATTTGAATGATGAAAAATAATGACAATTATGTTGTTACACAATATTCTAATGACTCTAGAGCTGGACGTGATTGGTGCTGATTTTTTTTCAAACGTCATTGTTCTACACAAGACTCTGTTACACCTCTACAATGAACATTTTGCATTATGATATCACAATATCTCAATGCATAGTTACAGCCCTAGTTTACCATCACTGGGGACTGTTACAACTGACTGTTATGATCACCAGGCCTGACCTATGAATTTAAGGTATTCAAATATTCAAGGTATTCAATTATGTTTTAGCAAAACTACCCCAAGTCCTATAAGAAGAAAAATAAATATACCAAGTTTAAGATGAATCTCATTCACTCACCTTTCGTTTGTGGCAAAAGTTGCTTTCATCCAGAACAGCAAATTCTCTTTCACCTCCAATCATCTGCCCATGTTTTTTGGTATACCGTTTCATTGCACGGTGGCAGATATTCCTTAGAACCGAAGCCATCTTGGAGAGTGTCCTAGAGCTTTTTGCAATTCCGTCTTGCATCATGTCCACCTGCCTAAGGTGCAAGCCTTGAGAGAACCTGCAAAGTCCATTCATCAGGTATTTTTAATGTTCATGTGTGATTTTTCAAAGTAAACTTTTATGTTAGAGAAACCCAAAATTCAATGTCAAAAAAATGACACTAAGAAACCTCCAGAAAAACTCATCTCTAACCACTGAACAGATATATTCCATTGCCAACGAGTTGAATTTATGGATGGCATTACATTGCTACAATATACACATATCTATATTCTTTGTTCATCCATTTTATCATCTCCACTTTGATCAGTGTATATTTATTTTTAAACAAAGACTGTTCTCCTACACTATAGAAACAATAGTTTGAGTTTAATATAAACTATACAGAAACTAATCAGAAAATAGTATGTGAAAGTGTGAAAGATTAACCATCAGGTTTTGGTGTACTGTATGTCAACATCTATTACAATCAAATCACTGAATTACACATTCCATTATTTTAGACTTACTTGTAAACATATGTCATCCATGACAACAAACTGATATGGGATTTTTCAAAAAAAGATCCCACTCTCAGAGTCCGGCTGTATTTTTTGCCTCTATGGCTTTTATGCCGGCATTCCCTTTAAAGGTATAGTAAAAAATAAAAAGATGTAATTACAAATAATTATACATTTTTATATTAATTTATTTAATCCAAAATGAGCCTTTGCATTTCAGTTCCAGAGTTTCACTATATAATATATATGTTCCTTGTAATATCAGGGTATTTACAGAACTTTTAAATGATCCAAAATTTACTGCAAACCATACCTGTCAACATATGGATTTAAAATAAGGGATACTTTCTGGCACAAGGTACTTAAATTCAGTTTAATATATTATTGGAATGAGGATATGTACACATGACTTACATGTCTCTTATGCTGGGCAAATTCATGATGGGGATCCAAAAAAATATATATTTTGAGTGTTGCTTAAAAAAATCTTTAAATTAGCTGTCAACACACCTGTTGCAGGTTCAGACATTGTTAGATGTTTGTTCAAATGGCAAATTGCTTATTGTTGTGGATTATAATATATTTAATTTTCTATCATACCTACTCACTGTTATGGTCTACATTATATGATTATAAGAATACAGCATGTATAACATTAAAAAAATACAGCATTCGGTGCTTTTACTGCTCTAAAGACACTAGAATTTTCATCTAAAACAGACCCAAAGCATGTGTTTTTGCTTGTTGGGTTTGCTGCATATGAAACGTGTCAGTACTTGATTTTTCTTCTTTTACTGTTGGGTGCAGTTTGATGTTACAGTTACATATTGCCAATTTTAATTTAACTACTAGCTATGTATTAGGTACACCAAGGTAAAGGCATATTCATAAAATTCCTAATTAACTTTATTAAAGAACGGTAGCTTACCACAACATTTTCTGAATGTCCATCTAGTACATAGAAGAAAAAAGCAATAAAGTAATATTTAAAACAAAAAGAAAACTCACCACACAAGGCCATCTGAGGTATCATTTCGTTTTTTCATCTTCATATCTTGACTACATCTTGGGCACTTGACTGTATTTGCTAGCAGCTTTCTTTTCTGCAGCCATTTGATGAGCTTAGTGTTTCTTCTACCAGGGACACGAATTAGGAGGTGTAATAATTCTCTGGTTAAGTTAATTACATTCACGTTCTATACTAAAGCAGGAGAGAAAACCCGGCGTGCGTACCACCGATATAATTGAGACGAGTGTAAGCATTATACATATTTTACATAAATGTTTTCTCTTCATGTTTATGCCTTGTGCTTGTTAAGGACCATCATTCAATAACAACTGAACCTGTAAAACAGATGAAGGAAAGTCAAACTTGTATGTACATTTTCTCAGTTGATCACCTAGAAGACGGTGATATGAAATTAATAGGAGAACAAGTGAATTTGTATTGTGAGAAGATATTAACTTAATCTGCATTTTCATTTGCAAGGAAGCCACTAGCTTTTTGTAGGAATTACTATATGTGTTTATTTTGTATGTTTATTCATGCTGGAGATAACAAATAGCAGATAATTTGACTAGTGACCTAATTTCACTCTTAAAATCAATGGTTTGCTTGATTAAAGGGTTCTTTGCAATATGAAAGTGTTCTTCACATTGATGGACAATGTGCTGTAGAGGGTTTCTTATAGAACTTTTTGAGAAGGGTTCTATATGGCACTAAAAAGGTTTCTTATTACTAAAAACTTGACATTGTAACAATAGCAACACACTGTTTGGTGCTACAGTTGTGTTCAAAATAATAGCAGTGTGTTTAAAAACATTAGTTAAGCACAAAATCTTATAGCAGTTTTTATTTCCATGCATTGGGAACATTGCATACTGTTTTCCAAATCAAAACATGAAAAGAAATGTATATAATTTTTAACTACTTTACAGAAAATACCAAACAATTTACATTGGGCTGTTCACAAAAATAGCAGTATCTGCATTTGTCTTCACTAACTCAAAATATGTACTCTTCTTTTAGGATTAACATTGCTGTGAATCATTAGCCTAATATTTAGGTGAATAACCACAGTTTTTTAAAACTGCTTCACATCTGTGTTGCATAGAGTCAACCAACTTCTGGCACCTGTCGACTGGTATTCCAGCCCAGGACGCTTTGACTATATCCCCCAATTCATTGGCATTTCTCGGTTTTGCCTCAGAAACTGCATTTTTGATGTCACCCCACAAGTTTTCTATCGGATTAAGGTCTGGGGATTGGGCTGGCCACTCCATCACCTCAGTTTTGTTGGACTGGAACCAAGATTTTGCTAGTTTACTAGTGTGTTTAGGGTCGTTGTCTTGTTGAAACACTCATTTCAAGGGCATTTCCTCTTCAGCGTAAGGCAACATGACCTGTTCAAGTATTCTGACATATGCAAACTGGTCCATGATCCCTGGTATACGGTAAATAGGCCCAGCACCATAGTAAGAGAAACATGCCCATATCATGATGCTTGCACCACCGTGCTTCACTGTCTTCAGAGTGTACTGTGGCTTGAATTCAGAGTTTGGGGGTCGTCTGACGAACTGTCTGCGGCCCTTGGACCCAAAAAGAACTATTTTACTTTCATCAGTCCACAATATGTTTCTCCATTACTCTTTAGGCCAGTTGATGTGTTCTTTGGCAAATTGTATCCACTTCAGTACATGTCTTTTTTTTTAACAGTGGGACTTTGCGGGGACTTCTTGCTAATAGTTTAGCTTCACACAGGCGTCTTCTACCTGTCACAGTACTCACAGGTAACCTGAGACTGTCTTTGATCGTCCTGGAGCTGATCATTGGCTGAGCCTTTGCCATTCTGACTATTCTTCGATCCATTTGAATGGTAGTCTTCCGTTTTCTTCCATGTCTCTCTGGTTTTCCTCTCCATTTTAAAGCATTGGAGATCATTTTGGCTGAACAGCCTATTATTGTCTGCACGTCTTTATAAGTTTTACCCTCTCCAATCAACTTTATAATTAAAGCTCGCTGTTCTTCTGAACAATGTCTCGATCGACCCATTTTTCTCAGGCTTTCAATGAGAAATGCATGTAGAGCATGTGCTGGCTTCACCCTTAAATAAGGGACACCTGATTCACACCTGTTTCCTCACAGAATGATTGCCCTCACTAACTGAACTCCACACTGCTATTATTGTGAACAAACCCCTTTCAGTTAATTATGCAAATACACAGACTCAAGAGCATGCAGATGATGAATGCTGAGTCTGTTGGTTTTCTACGAATCTACTGCACGAACTGGTACATTGTTTGTCATGTGGTAATATAATTTATACCAAAAACAGTGATTATCTGATTAGTCAAATTGGACTGCTATTATTTTGAACACAACTGTACATAGAACATTTTTCAAAAAGGTTCTGTATCAAACCCTCTGCAATACATTCTCCATAAATTTGAAGAGCCCTTTAATCATACAAAGGGTTCTTTGAGTGTTCATGGTTCTATATAGAACCATTTTCTTTTCTATAGGACCCATGAATGACCATCATTTTTAATAGTATACTTGACATGATTTTTTTCATTATGGTATTATGTTAGCAAAAAACCTAAAACTGAAATTCCTGACTTTTTCTGATTTGATTTTCAAGCTGCTCCTACTGTCCAGTCTGCATTTCAAAACGCAAAACAGACACTAGAGATGCAGAAGGTGAAGGTCATTAGTCTGGAAGAAAAGGTTGCATCATTAGTAGAAGAAAGAAATGATCTTCGTGAGAGGCTTGAGGACAGTAAGTATGCAAACTATGTAAATTATTGCGTTCCAAGTCAGCACCCTCAAAATGTGCATTCTACCTGTTTATAATATTCGAATATCTAATTGTAGCATGGCCTGTGCTACCTTGGGAGGAGGAAGGACACTGGAGTTAGGGTTGTGGGTTTCAACAGTCATTTTAACTTTATTATCACACACAAAACAAAGAAATCAAACCCAAAAAACCTGCCATTTTTTAATGGCTTCTACCTAGACTTTTCTTTAAACACACGCGTTTTAGCTTGTCAGTATGTGCTTCTGTTGCTCTTACCTCTCTGCTTCTTTTAAAGGCACTCATGCTACCCAAGCCAAACCAGCATCAGCTGGCTCTCATTTAGGACATTGTGAGCACCTTAGCCGAGAAGGAAAGACCGTCCATTGCTTTGCCTCCCTGTTGCTACCCCCAGTCTTCTGCTTGGCCTATAGGATAAAATGTCATACATTGTACGGTGGCCTTGCCATGAAACTGGAAGCAAGACTCAGGAAGCAGTTCTTGGGGCTTGGGTGCCACTCATGTCTCTCCTCATCTTCCCACCCTCTCATCTCCTCTTCTTGTCATCACTTTTGGCTGACATTTGTGCACATGGTTATGTTTCATCATAGGAAATGGAGAAATTAGGCAGGCCAATTCAGTGATGCCACTTTTGAAGGTTTAGCTTGAGTTTATTACATAAGTAAACATGTTTGTTTAAGTTGTCACAAACACATTGCCAAGTATGTGTAGTTAAGACTTGTTTGAGAATGCAAAGATAATGCATCAGGCTCTAACCCAGCTTTATTGGTAACTAGTCTAACTACATTAGCTTACATTAGCTAGGTCCAGAAACAGTGAAAATATATTTCTCTGACAAAATAACATTTTGGCACATTGTTCATTATGGAGAAAATTCTTTGTGTACAAGACGAAGATGAGTCCATGTCCAGAATTATACAGGTTAGCTGTTTCAGTCTTTATCTGAAGTGGGAGTCTCCGCCACACATCCAATGTGAGAAATACCATTTCATGTATTATTTTTGAATGGTTAAACATATTTTCATGTTTTTGCCATTTTTCTTTGCTTGCATTGAACTGGAAATTTGTTCATTAATCTTTGCAGATATTCGAATATCAAAATTAGTCAGAATGCACTGCCTTAATCATGAAAGCTTATCAATTATTAAATTGATAAATCATTGGATGAGCAAAAAATAAAACATTACAATAATTCATAATAAACGATGCAGAGAGAGAATCTTGCTGTTACCGGGTGTTACAGTTGTTTTAATGGCATGTTTGCATTAAGAATTAAAATTGAAATGACCATTCCACTGCAAATTTCTGAGATTGTGTTTCTAAAGTTGCATTTAGTTTGTATTAGTTTCATGAACTAAAGAATGATGCATCATAAGGACCCTTAATAATAGTAATAAGTGTAGATGGCTGGTTGGACAAAAACCCAATATAATGTAAATGCTTTCTGTCGTAGCTCTGAAATTGAAGCTAGGTGATTTGCATCAGCTCCAGTCATCTGCAGCACCTCAGCCATCAACTCTTCGGTTGTCTGCACCTCAGCATACCCCAACTTCTACAGACTCATCAGAGTCTTCTGATTCAGAGGATTCAGAAGCCTCACTCAAAAAGAAGAAGCAAAAGAAAAAGAAATCAAAGAAACTGAAGACTGATTATTTCAGCCGAGGTATGTTAACATTGCCAATAACTGAGCTATAACCAGAGGTGGGTAGTTTACAAAAGTTCCAGATAAAAGGATTTGTTGTAATCACTTGGATTTTGTGATTAGTCCAGCAGGTAGAATTCAGTAATAAAATCAACGAGGAAATAAAATACACTGTATTGCCAAAAGTATTCACTAACTTATCCAAATAATTGAACTCAGGTATTCCAATCACTCTCAGTGAATCACGCTTCTCCGTCTGGCGATCCGATGGACGAGTCTGAGTTTGGCGGTTGCCATGAGAACGGGATTTGTCTGACTGCATTGTGCCAAGTGTAAAGTTTGGTGGAGGGGGATTATGGTGTGTGGTTGTTTTTCAGGAGTTAGTCTCTGCCCCTTAGTTCCAGTGAAAGGAACACTTAATGTTTCAGCACGCCAAGAGATTTTGGACAATTTGTTGCTCCCAAATTTGTGGGAACAGTTTGGGGATGGCCCCTTACTGTTCCAGCATTACACTGCATACCAGTGCAGTAACAAGCTAATGCTTCTTGCAATAAAGTGTATCATAACTTCCACATGATTTCAACTACACACCTCTGGCTATACAACTTAAAATGCAAATGAGACACAGAACATACAGTATTTTCTGGGATAGCATGCATACCTAGCATGGACTCTGTTTCAGTTTAAAAATGGGTAGAAGTCACTGTCATGTATTTTACAATTGTTTAAATCATAACTGTACATTGTGTGTGTGTGTTGGGTATGTTTACATATGTTTCAGTGAGAACACCTGAAGATTCCATCAAGCGGTACAACAAAGTTTTGGAGCTGGTGAAGCAAGGTTTGACGAAGACAGAGTCATACTGCAGGACACATGTGGACAGAAACACAATCGTTAACCAGGCCTCTATAGCAGAGTTGGCAGTGGTTAATCCTGAAATGTTCCGTGCCTTGAGAGTTAATTTCAAAAAGGGTAGCAACATGCAAAAGTTTGCTAAGCTTTGTGAAGACCAGTGTTTACTTGAGCCAAATCAAACCAGGATAAGTGCACTGAAAGAGAGAGGGGATCTCCTTGACATTAAACGAAACTAAGTGCATTTGGAAGATTGTCTCTTTTGTTTATTTTGTTTAAAGACAAATTCCGTTCATAATTCCCTTAAGAACCTACTGAAGGAGTTATCTTTTATTTTATTTGAAATGCAGGTTTTGTCATAGCCATAATCATTCACTGGTTTGAAGTAAAGGTACCATTTTCATGTTTAAAATGCAGGCTTTGAATAAGTTCCCTGTGATTTGTGTTTTATTGTTGGATGTTTTTTCACACGCATAAAGGTACCATTTTTAAGTTTGAGAATGTACAGAAGGATTAGCCATAGTTTCTTGTTTAAAGATGAGTCTTTCTACCAAATAATTTGTGAAAGTTTACAGGTATTTTCTGTGTAGTACAAGAATAACTTGTATGTGTTCTGAATGACAGATAATGTAAAAATGTAAATAAAAAGTAAAAAGTGTTACATTGTCTCTCAGTTCATTACCTCATGTTCTGTATTCTAAGAAACATATTTGGAAATAGTATTTTAGCAAATGCTTTACGTTGATAAACACAATGTTAACAGTTATTAGTGCATACTGTAAATTAATGATATATCAATATATTAACTGATAACTTATAAATATGTATTATGTCATGACTTTACTTGGTGGGGCACATAATCATATGTAAATGCAGTAAGTAATGACCTGTAGTGGTGTTAAGTAATGAGTGTTAGGGCATTAAGTCATGTATAATTACATCTTGAATGTGGGCATCATCATTGGAAGTTGAAAGTTGATTTTTTTACAGTAGCACTTCTAAAGTCAAGAACCACGTGAAAAAGACCTGAAACTGAACTCTTGTCATTGACATGGAACACAACACCAGAATGAACTGTACATCAGAATGGTACCAACAAGGTAGGTGTGTAAAATGGTGACCAGATCATAAATAAGGCACAACTTATTACACATGCTCTATGAACCATGAGGGCCACATTCTGAGATGATGTTGTTAAACAGAAACAAACACCTGTGACTAATTTCCTTATGGTCTTTTTTTCTGCCACTTTTCTCTGTGTGTGAGTGGGTTAAGCTAATTATTTAATTAATTAATGTGGCCAGTAGCAACCCTAAAGTCAAGTGACTTTATACAAGTAATTACAAAACTCGTAATAAACTCATAATAATCACTTAATCACTGCTTATGTCCCTGCTGCCTATAATTTTGCCTACATCAATGCACAAAGACATGTAACACACAGTATCCAAATAGATCCAATATGTAAAGGGTGTTAATTAATGAGGCGAGTCATAGTGTTAATTAACAGACTGAATTAACAAGATGTTGATACTTAATGTTTACCCTTGTTAATGGCGATTTATGTGAGTAATGTGGTCATTAATGTATATCCTTTGTTAGTTCCTGATATATTAAGCATTAATGTATGTATTAATATACTATGAGGAGATCATTCATGACGTATTAATATATGCTTATTTGTGCAGCCGTATTGTAAAGTGTTACCAAAAAAGGTAAACAGAAATATTGTTTAATTTAAAAAAAAAAAAAGGAAAAACCTCGAATCCCAGCAGTGACCAGGGGTGAGAGTAAACCCTCCACTTCAGGCTTCATAGTGCTGCACACTTCTCTGACACTGAGCTCAGACACAGAGGAGGAGACTGTCCCCGAGAGAAAAGGGCTCTATCCGTAAAAGCACGGGTTAAATCTAATAAAGTAATAAATAAACAACACACCGTCTGTAAACAGGAGACTTCACTGATCCTGAGGGAACTGCAGCGCTACAGGAGCCTTACACACAGCGGTCTGGATAAAGACACATGGACAACATTCCGCTAGAGGGCGCCATACAACACCTGGACACTCCTGTCAGGATAAAGACACACGAACACACTGCCACACAGTGTCCGAGAGTGTTTACAGCAGCGCCACATGAACTGGAAGGTCGCTGGTTCGCCCCACGATCGGCAGAAGGCCCACAAGAGGCCCACACCCCCCAGCGTTCACTACGGTTTCCATGGGTCCATTCACCACGGGATCCTTAAACGTAAAGAAAGAATTTGTTTGAATTCCCCCTTCAAAATGGAGGGAACCCAGAGCCAAGTATTGGAGCATCATGGGACCAAACACAGGTAAGTGCTCCTCTACTGCCTCCTATTGCCGCTCTTAGGTACTACAACAGGATCACACCTGCATTAGAGATCATTACTACGCTGAGGGTGTGTGTTACCTGACACTGCAGCATTACAATGTCTTCACTGGAGCATTACATATATCAGCCACAACATTAAAACCACTGCCTGATAAACCTCACACACAAACTTGTGGCCTTTTTAGTGCTTGTTCCCAATCATTTAAAATTGTTTTGGTTGTTTTATCGGGACTTTAAATGTAACGCTAACTTTGTTGTTGGTGGGAAACTTTTCACGGAATCTGAGTGAAGCACTGACAAATCAAAAGTGAGCTGACTGTGAGATGACACAAGGCTGGGTTTTTGACAGGAAACCGTTTCTGTTTTTTGAGTGAAACTTTCATAAATTAATGTTGGGTGCTGGGCAAAATATAGAAAAAAATACATTGAAATGATGCACAAATACTGTCCAAATAAATGTATTTAATTGAAAGTAGTACAAAGACAATATTTTAAATCTTGAAACAGAGAAACTATTAAGAAAACGTGTCCAAATTTCATATAAATATATATATATATATACTTTTACATAATGGTTTCTTCTTTGAATTTGTGAGTTTTAACTTTCATTTGCTCATCATTGCATTGTGATTTAATTACATTTTGTACAGCGTCTCAACTTTTTTGGAAATGGGAGTCTGTATTTTCTCGATGCTGTAAAATGCTGGACTCCAGTAAATAAAATAAGTCCAAATTCAAACTGCAGTGTCCTTTGGTGCAAATTAAACGTTGTGTCTCAACATCTTCATATTTAAAATGACCTTACAATTAAATGAAACATAAAACAAATGCTAACTTGTAAACATAAGTGAAAAGTGCAGGACAAGGAGGGTATTCCTACAAATTCCTGCAGGAACTGCGCTCTTTGCCTGGGACAACAATCCTCTCCATTCTACACAACGGAATATGAAGCAACGTCACACATTGAAGCACGCAGACACAGAGGGAACACACCACACTCCTCACAGACAGTCACCCGGAGGAAACCCACGCAGACACAGAGAGAACACACCACACTCCTCACAGACAGTCACCCGGAGGAAACCCACGCAGACACAGAGAGAACACACCACACTCCTCACAGACAGTCACCCGGAGGAAACCCACGCAGACACAGAGAGAACACACCACACTCCTCACAGACAGTCACCCGGAGGAAGCCCACGCAGACACAGAGAGAACACACCACACTCCTCACAGACAGTCACCCGGAGGAAACCCACGCAGACACAGAGAGAACACACCACACTCCTCACAGACAGTCACCCGGAGGAAACCCACGCAGACACAGAGAGAACACACCACACTCCTCACAGACAGTCACCCGGAGGAAGCCCACGCAGACACAGAGAGAACACACCACACACCTCACAGACAGTCACCTGGAGGAAACCCACACAGACACATAGAGAACACACCACACTCCTCACAGACAGTCACCCAGAGGAAACCAACGCAGACACAGAGAGAACACACCACACACCTCACAGACAGTCACCCGGAGGAAACCCACGCAAACACAGAGAGAACACACCACACTCCTCACAGACAGTCACCCGGAGGAAACCCACGCAGACACAGGGAGAACACACCACACTCCTCACAGACAGTCACCCGGAGGAAACCCACGCAGACACAGAGAACACACCACACTCCTCACAGACAGTCACCCGGAGGAAACCCACGCAGACACAGAGAACACACCACACTCCTCACAGACAGTCACCTGGAGGAAACCCACGCAGACACAGAGAGAACACACCACACTCCTCACAGACAGTCACCCGGAGGAAACCCACGCAGACACAGAGAACACACCACACTCCTCACAGACAGTCACCCGGAGGAAACCCACGCAGACACAGAGAACACACCACACTCCTCACAGACAGTCACCCGGAGGAAACCCACACAGACACAGGGAGAACACACCACACTCCTCACAGACAGTCACCCAGAGGAAACCCATGCAGACACAGAGAGAACACACCACACTCCTCACAGACAGTCACTTGGAGGAAACCCACGCAGACACAGAGAGAACACACCACACTCCTCACAGACAGTCACCCGGAGGAAACCCACGCAGACACGGAGAACACACCACACTCCTCACAGACAGTCACCCGGAGGAAACCCACGCAGACACAGAGAGAACACACCACACCCCTCACAGACAGTCACCCAGAGGAAACCCACGCAGACACAGAGAACACACCATACCCCTCATAGACAGTCATCCGGAGCGGGAATCGAACTCACAACCTCCATGTCCCTGGAGCTGTGTGACTGCGACACCTACCTGCTTCGCCATCGTGCCGCCAAACATATAAACACCTAAACTATAAACATATAAACTTCTAAACCTTCCAGTGAAAATCTGTTCAAACAAAAATGATCTTTTAATATCTTCATTTATCATATCGTTATCATCACCAACAGCAGCAGAAATGTGTGAAAACCCCCTGGTAATCAGGGCTCTGTATGGTCTCTATGTTCTCGTGTGCGCTGGATACAGCATCAGAAAATACAGAAACTGACAATTAGTGAAACATAATAAAGGTTATCATACACATATATGCTTCTCAAATTT
This sequence comes from Hoplias malabaricus, assembly GCF_029633855.1. Lineage (NCBI taxonomy): Eukaryota > Metazoa > Chordata > Actinopteri > Characiformes > Erythrinidae > Hoplias > Hoplias malabaricus. Next base: position 208,825 of record NC_089813.1, on the reverse strand, counting down.
AAAAAAAAAAAAAACACCACTGCACCAGCATCACACCCAGCAACCACGGTCAATGAGGACTGTGCTAGATTTGTGTTATTAGTAAAACAGAACTTAAAAGCTGTGCCGTCACGCATTACAGAGGAGAGCAACACAGAGTGAAAAAATGTATTGAAAACAAGAGCAAGATAATGGACCAACCCTCTACAGCGCCACGCTGGGTTAGACCAGTGTTACTGCACTTGTTACTTCAATATAAAACAAGCTAGTTTCCATGATCGTGTTCTTTGTGTCACTAACCAAAGTCATGACCGTAGGTGAGGGTGGGGACGTAGATTCACAGGTAAATTTAGAGCTTTGTTTTGGTTCAGCTCCTCCTCATCACATTCCTTTGGAAGATTTTACCAGAACTATATGCACCTGCTTGCACAATGGAGGTCTTGAGTAGGGACCACTCGGACTGTCCCCTACCTCCTCTAGAACATGTGGGAAGTACTCTCTGAGGTGAGAATTGAATTCCTTCTGGACAGAGTCCTCCACCAGCCTTTGATTGAAAGCCCTAACTATACATTTGGGCCTACCAGGTGAGTCTGGCAGTCTGTTACCCAAACTGTGCTGCTGGTGTTCCACTTATACTTCAGTATAAGCTTCTAACTCTTCCGTTGGGAATTCCAGCTCAACACAATGTGATTCGCCTTTCCGCCTTTTCCGAGGCTGGGTTTCTGCTCCTTCACCATCCTGGAGCAAATTGGTGAGGTCAAAGGTCAGCATTTTGGCATCAAAAGTCAAGACGGACGGGGCATTATTTTCACTACAAGATCACTAAATCATTCTGGACTTGTACGGCTCAGAGTAGAAGCAACAACACTCTCACAACATGGTCGCATCACTCATCAAAGTATATTCATCATTTACATCTCTATCTCCACATTCCCCTACTGACCCCTCCTCAGCTCCGTCTGCACATTCCCCTACTGACCCCTCCTCAGCTCCATCTCACATTCCCCTACTGACCCCTCCTCAGCTCCGTCTACACATTCCCCTACTGACCCCTCCTCAGCTCCGTCTCCTCATTCCTCTACTGACCCCTCCTCAGCTCCGTCTCCTCATTCCTCTACTGACCCCTCCTCAGCTCCGTCTCACATTCCCCTACTGACCCCTCCTCATCTCCGTCTCACATTCCCCTACTGACCCCTCCTCAGCTCCGTCTCACATTCCCCTACTGACCCCTCCTCAGCTCCGTCTCACATTCCCCTACTGACCCCTCCTCAGCTCCGTCTCACATTCCCCTACTGACCCCTCCTCAGCTCCGTCTCACATTCCCCTACTGACCCCTCCTCAGCTCCGTCTCCACATTCCCCTACTGACCCCTCCTCAGCTCCATCTCACATTCCCCTACTGACCCCTCCTCAGCTCCGTCTCCACATTCCCCTACTGACCCCTCCTCAGCTCCATCTCACATTCCCCTACTGACCCCTCCTCAGCTCCGTCTCCACATTCCCCTACTGACCCCTCCTCAGCTCCGTCTCCACATTCCCCTACTGACCCCTCCTCAGCTCCGTCTCCACATTCCCCTACTGACCCCTCCTCAGCTCCGTCTCACATTCCCCTACTGACCCCTCCTCAGCTCCATCTCCACATTCCCCTACTGACCCCTCCTCAGCTCCATCTCCACATTCCTCTGGAAGTTTTGTTCACCAGTGGAAAAAGCTGCATTTTCTGAGAGTAATATTGGAATGTTTTGAATTTTTATTTTAAGGAATTTTGTACTTCATAAATTTTATGTTTTGTATTTTTATTCACCAATTAAATGATTCGAGAATCTGTTTGAAATAAAATTTCTGTGAACTTTTGTGATATTTTGAGTATATTGTGATATTTGATTTTCTGTGCTTATTTTAAACACCTGTAGAAGATGGCATTCATAATGATCTAAAACTAAAAAATATGTTGTACATTGAATATTCAAGACATTTATATATATTCATTACAAATATTACTACTATTAAAAAGTGCATGCACAAAATATTTAGATAAATACTGAGTTAACTAAAATACAAACTATGACAAGTTACACAAAGCTTAAAATAATGCTTACTTTAGAGGTAAAATACATAAAGTGAAACAAAACACTGTTGGAGAAAAGTAGTTTTCAATTAGCTTTGATGAACCAACATCAAATGTACTTCAAAATAATACATTTGTTGCTGCGATTTGCCCAGGAGTCAGAGTTGAGTCTTTGCACTGACCTCTGAGGGTCAAAGTGCTTGGAGGTGATGCTCATTTGCTGTCTGTACCTCCTACCAGTGTTGTAGGTCCAAACGTTATGGAAGTTATGGAACTCCATCCCATTGCAAGTTTACAAATGCCCTTCACTTCATCTTCTTTTAAGAGACATTTAAAAACGTATATTTTTAAGATTGCTTTCGTGAACGCTTAAGTAATATCATATTGTATTTTAGCCATTCTTTTTTTCAGGTTTGTTTTAGTGATTTTTTTTTACTTATTATTATTATTATTATGAAATACTCATTCTGTTTCTTTTTAGGTTTGGTTTAATTGTTTGAATTCTATTATCATGTTTTTCTTACTCTTTCTTTGACTTGTAAAGTGTCCCTGAGTGTCCTGGAAGGCACTTATAAATAAAATTCTGTTGTTGTTGTTAATTTCAGTGGCAAGATTCGAGAATCGGAGTTGACTCAAGAAAATCAGGAGTAATATAAGCAGTGACTGTTGAAAACATGCATAGCATGACTCTCAAATATAAAGCCAGCACAGGTCTAGCACCTCCCCTAAACATTCTTTCCATCTCAAGTGTCTAGTTCTTACAGAATGGGGAAAACTTCATGTCCCTTCCATAATGTGGATACCTATTTAATGTGAAAACCATGTTGGTAAGAAGATGAGATCTTATGGAACGTATATTTGAGATCAAAAACCTACACCTAAACATTTACATTATTGAACAGTTGGGCACATTGCTAATTAACACCTTAGAGTATTCTCCCTCAATGTGATTATAAGGATGTTAGAGGAGGGTCTGGCGAAAATTTTAATATTAGAGGGTCATTTGAATGAGTGCAACTTGTGTTTTCAAGTCCAAAACTAATACTGAGCCACTTATCCCTGGCTGAGAGATTACAGGTTTATTCCCACCTTCTTCTTTATGAACCGATCACACAAGCCACAGATCAGTACAAGGAATCTGTATGAACTAAAACACACAGTGGATGCTGGGAAATCATTTGCCTATTCTCCTCTGACCTTAAACACAAAACAGTATTCATCATCAATGAGATTTTTATGAAATGAGATTTCAGGGCTGTCTGGCCATCATTCACAACCGAAAGTAGAGGGCTGGGGGAAAACATCTAACGAACTTTGCTGAGCTCTCTGGTTCAAGAGATATGGCAGTTGTTTGCTATCTGTTTGTAACCGTTTGGGGTTTTACTAGGTTTGCTCTCGCCTGTTTGTTTTGGAACAGAGCACACAATCGTACAGAAAACCAGCCTCAGATCATCCACAGACCAGTACAAGGATTCAGGTGGATGGTGTATGAACTAAATCACAGGGATGCAGTGACATCATTTGCATATCCACATCTGGCCTCAAAGACAAATAACAACTTTGGGGGGCTGCAAGGTGTCTTTGGGAGTGCAGTGGAAAAGAACCACTCGTTTGCAACATGAAAAACTAATGATGGAAATCTGAAACCTTAGTTAATAAAAGGGGTCACATTTCTCTCACAAATAAACCAAGTTCAAAAACCTTATTGACCTATGACCTGATTAGGATGTGTGGGATGATATCAGTACTGTACAGAGTTGTACAGATCATTTATTCCACATAGAAAACTTTACAGTGCTGTACCATTTATACACATCTTCACCATAACCAGGAATGTTTCAGATCCTTACACCAACAAGTTCAAAGCTCAACTAACGTTATTCATTAAGTTCTGTACAATACAGCCCACTCCCAACCAAAGAGAAGATTTTAATATATTAGCTTTTTCTATTTGTACGCATACAGTGAAGCTTACTTCAGAGGGATAATATAGACCAGTGATTCAGATGCAGCTCACATTAGGTTGCAGTTTCCTCTTTTTTCAAGTTCCAGTGTTGTTTTTTTAAGGACCCTCCCAGTTGTCACCTTCATGTGTTTACTTAAAAAAGCATCGGTACATATAAAATGGAATAATCTAACTATATATATAATAGTGTATATATAGCTGATATCAATTAGAAATCTCAGACAATCTGGGAGAGATGGCATAGTTAAATAAATTATCACAAAATTAAACATCTCCAGTGCATTTGAAAAGGAAAAACAAGTGCAGCAGATTCAGAGACAAACCAACAAAAGTGATTCCAAAATTAAATCTAGTGTTATGAGATTAATTTACAAAGCTGCTTTTTTTCCCTGTACATCTAATTAATCCAAGGCGCTATTAATGCTAATGTTAGCCATTAGCAGTGGAAAAAAACATTAAGGGCATTAGAATCATTGCGTAAAGGACTTTACTCGTCATTGAACTAATTACTGAATGTTCTCTTGATGTTAAAACCTTTTCATTGGTCAGACTACTTTTAGATTAATGTTGAGACGAAGCAAGAAACACACTGGGATTTTTAAAAAATATATTCAATCTTTGAGGATACTCTCAGACGTAGATGAATTGAATAGTTGTCATTATAATTGCCTTTATGATCCTGTAGATGATTTGAGTGTACAAAGCCCTGGTTATTTTTATTTTTATTTTTATTTATTTATTTATTTTTGTCTAGTAGTTAAAGGGTTGTGGTTCCTTTCCCAGGATCAGGATCAATGTCCAGTGTTTTTCTGGGCTTCTCTTGGGCCTTTGAAGATCCCTGGTTTAGGATTCTAATCCTGTCTTCCTCCGAACAGATTATTTCGGCCCAGAGAGTTGATCATTTCCAGGCCATTTTCTGTGGGTTCTGAGAGCTTGATGGATCTGAGCTCAGCTCATGCTCTTGCTCCAATGTCTGAGCAATGTGGAACACCATCCCGATTCATAGGAAGAAAATCCTCAGCACGGCTCTGAGCTCTGGGATCAGGTTAAACTACATGATCTCACAAAGGAGAGGGTAGTACTAAGTTGCGTGAGCCTTGAACTGAGGACAGAGTACACAGAAGCACAGGATTTCAGACAAGAACAGACTCCTTCTACATGCAGTTCATTTGTGCTCTCACACAACTTGCAAAAATATCTATGTGGAACAGCCTAAGCTCACAATTCTCAATGCCAGTCAGCTAGGGGAGCATAAACCCCCCAGATTTGGTCTTCAGAGAAGGGGAACCGCATTCTAGAGCACCTTCAGGGTACCTTCAAGGACTAGTCATTCAACACCTTCACTTTGCTGTTGTGGCTGAATGCAATCAAATATTCATGGGGACCAGTTTACAATAATGAAAAAAGTAGGAAGCCTCCACTAGTGCTGGGCGATATGAGCACAAATCAATATCACGATTAATGAACAATTATTTTGTTTTTGTATTTTTTTTTGTGTAATCCATCTGCTCTTGTGCCTCCTACGCAGTCCAATCTCTACGACCTAATCACCTGCTAAATCTCCTTTAAAAGGCTCCGGTGCCCCTCTGTGATCACACACACATAATACTTTATTTGGATTTAACATATAAAATACAATATCATATAAAACCCAAATAATGGTTCAGAGTCATTGCACAGTTCATAATTAAATTCACAGTATGCATTTCTCATGGAGACAGGTGACAGCGTCTTCTCCAGATAAACAGACTCCCTATGACTGCAGAAACAGAACAATACTTCACTATGTGCTTGGCCTTCTTTCCCAGTCCTACAATCCGTAGGCCACGCACACACACACACACACACACACACACACACACACACACACACACAGCCTGTGAACGTGCCCTAAACTTCCAAACACCAAGGCAGCTACTTTACAGGAGTCGCCACTCTCATTAAGAATCTCCATCAGTGGCTGATACTTTAGGACTTTAGAGGTGTAACACAACTCCATAAATCCATCGTAAGAACATCCAACTTCCACAATCACCACCCTCCTCCTCCCTTCATTAATCAGAACAATGTCAGGAGAATTCAGACAGTTCCTAAAAACGACCTGTGACCTCTCCTGGTTCAAAGACAAAAACCACTCGACCTTAACCCTTTCATTCACATGAATCACTGTTTTTGAACGACACATAGATACAAACTCCTTACTTAATAAATGTACAATTCGGGCATGTCTCAGAATATAAAGTCCTTTAAGAGCTGGAGAACCGTTCATGACGTGTGCTACAGATTCAGCCTCTTGATTATCGTGCAGTAAACAATAAGGTTTCTGCTGTAACGGAGACCAAAGAGACAGATTATACTTTGTAGGTAACACTTGGAGGCGAGCTTTAACTACAAAGCTAAAGAACTGTTGATCGAGTTCAGAGCTTCCCACCACAACACGAGACACTGACTGATCCACAAAAGGCAAACATGCTAATGTAAACACAGCTCCATCCAGCGCCGTCGCCACCAAGACTGAGAGACATTCAAGATCTCAGTTCTACAGTGATCCATATTCAATTTCTTAAATATCCCATTGTCTTCCATCTCTGCCTCCACACAGACATTTGAGTCTTGTATCAGTTCATCACTAACCTTTACTCACTGACCTCTACTCTCCTCCAACTCAGCTGTATATGAGCCCTGTTACAGAGATCATTTAAATCAGGCCACAGTCTGATCTCACTCCACTCACATTCACATCCAGCTTCCCATTCAGCTTCTTCCTGAATCCCAGAAAATGATCTTCTCCTTCTGCTGCAGTCGGGATCTTACGCTTAGTGAAATCTAAAATAAGTGAAGCTCGAGCCAGCTGTTGAACTGCTACATCATCATTATTCAACATCCGCAGCAAACGACAAATCCTAGTCGCTACATAGATCCACTCAATATTTGGGACCTCAGTACACCTCGCCTTCTGTTCTGAAACAGAACACATCTCACCACATCCACTGTTTTATTCTTCATCATTTTGGTTTGTGGATGTTAGTAAACAAGTGCTGCACATTACCCAGTGCAACTTCATGAACAGCTCGCAGTTTCATAACCACAGGTAAAGGTGAGGAACTTAAGTCCAACCTGGAGGTGAAGCTTTTTACAATGTCCTTTATTTGCTTCTCCCATTCTCCAGCATTAAACTGATGTCCTAAATAACTATAAATATCATGCCTTTCGTACGCTCTACTCATCTCTCCATCAATAGTGAATGCAGGTGGTTTATCACAGCTCTATACCATCTATTCCCCCCGCTGCGTCTTTCATAGAACACACCGCACTTTGAACTCTTCATCTCTAAGTGAGACCACTGCAGGAACTTGTCCGTACACAGGAGCATGTTTCTGATGACGCTCTCCTCCCTCGATGCCAACAGCACATCACCTGCAAAACCTTGGACTGGGATCGGAGATCTGACATCCACAGGAGCACACTGACAAAGCCACTTGATCCAATGATTTATGGCGATGATAAAATGAACAGCGCTCCCAGGACATCCAGTCTTTATCCCTATGTTGAGTGTGATTGACTCAGTGATTTGATTTCCACAGATCACTTGCAGAAATGAGCTGTTGTATACGTCTCTAATTATGTCCACGTATACTCTCAGTACATTAACTTCTTCCAGCGATCTTATCATTATGTCATGGGGTAGTGTGCCAAAAGCATCTCTAAAGTCCAAAAACACCGCATAAAATTTAGCAGATTCATGTTTAAAATCATCAATTCCAGTTTTCAAACTGAAGACATGCTCATTCATGCCCTGTCGATTTCTATGGGCTTTTTGATTTGGGGATAATTCTCCTGTCTCCATCAGCCACTGTAATATACGACTGAGGATACATTTCATAAAGATCTTATAAACAGTAGGAAGCAGAGAGACGTCTCTCCATGTAGTCGGGTCATCGGGCACATTGTCCTTTTTCGGGATCCTACGGATAACAGCACCCTTCCAAGAGTCCGGTACTTTCTTATTAATCAGACAAACATTAAATATTTGTCTCACTATTCCACAAATTCGCTGTTTATTAGCTTTTATAATTTCATATGTGACACCATCTGATCCACTGGCTTTACTCTTTGGAAGGCCCTTAATCACACTTTCAATTTCTTCTAATGAAAATAGAGAAGTATCACGCTCCTCACTTGGAAGATTTAGATCTAACAGTTCCTTCCACGGAGGACTTCCATAGTTCTCACAGGGTTCACAGTCCTGATATTTCGTGCAGTAATATTTATAAACATGATTCACATCGCTGGCACTGGGCACTGTTTCTGGGTATGTGCTGTTATTAAGAACAATCTTTATAGCCTTCGATCTCCTAGTCTTCCACATGTAGGCTAGCTCATCTTTGCCTACCTTCCTTACGTTCTTAAAAGCCGGTTGGATGACTTCTCGCGCGTACCGTAACTGATTCTCCACTCAGTCACTTAGCGTCACAGCTGTAGGGTTCCATGGAAACGCCGGTCACAGACCGCAGTAAAGTTGGCTCAGCGTTCGATATTCGCCAGACATTCACCCACGAATATCCTGGTTATTTAAAAAAACAAAATGTACTCGCCAAACGACTATTTCAGTGCAATTACTACATATTGTGAACTTATTCACACACACTGGCGTTCAATGTGTTTACTGCTGTAAGATGTGAAAATATCATTATGTGATTTACAGATAAGTTCTTTCTGGCGGAGAAGCGCTTTAGCGACGCAACTTCTTTTCAAAATAAAAGTCTTGGGTATGAGGCATTTAAATATCAGCATTTAAATAAGTAAACCCTGTAACACACTTTTGAAAGTTGATTGAACATCAGTTTCCTTATGTGTTGTATGTAAACCTTGTAACAAATTTGTGAAAACAGATTCTATGTCAGATTTTCTATATTTTCTGTTTCTGGACTAGGAAAAATGGGTTTCACAATTAAAATACATGACCCACAGACCCAATTTCGGGCCTATGATGTAGTACACCCAAGGACCAATACATTTCATGCTCATTTGGACATGTGAACCTTTGAAAAAAATTGTGAAATCAAATTCTATGTCAGATTTCCTATATTTTCAATGGATTGATGGGTGTCACAATTCAATGACATGACTCACGGACACAATTTCTGTCTGTCTGTCACTGTCTGTGAGGAGTGTGGTGTGTTCTCCCTGTGTCTGTGTGGGTTTCCTCCGGGTGACTGTCTGTGAGGAGTGTGGTGTGTTCTCCCTGTTTCTGTGTGGGTTTCCTCCGGGTGACTGTCTGTGAGGAGTGTGGTGTGTTCTCCCTGTTTCTGTGTGGGTTTCCTCCCATGCTCTGAAAACACACGTTGGTAGGTGGATTGGAGACTCAAAAGGTCCGTAGGTGTGAGTGTGTGTGTGAATGTGTGAGTGGGTCAAAGCCCCACAGCAGTGTTCTCCCCCTGTGTAAACAGCCCCTGTTCAGAATGCCTGCTTTCAGCACCTGTTCCTTTAAATGATAATGAGCCGCTCGCTGTTCGCCCTGACCCCGAGCGCACAGCAGTGGGTAGTGGGTTTAACCTTGTCTTTACCCTCTCATATAACCAGGTTATTTTTTGAACCCATGGTTATCACATTACACAAAGTTTAATTTTGGTGGTGCTTCCGAATGTAAACAAACACAATGGAGAGGCCTATTGTAACTCTTCTTTTGTCTTAAGAGTCAGAAGTGTCTCAGCTCTCAGTTTATCAGCAGTGAAACCCCCCTAAATGATCTTTTTTAGAACTTCAAATCTGATTCTCTTCTTTTTAGACTCTGACCTGCCCCCTGGAGGAAGAGACTGAAAACCCATCACAGGGAAAAATTCAGAGAGAAACACAAACCACAGACACACTCCTACAGTCGACAAGGTCAGACCTCCAGCTTTTTACCTGCTTTATTCTGTTCCTTTAAAAGCTGCTGTGTCTGAGTCAAAAACTGATCAAATATGAACACAATCAGCCACAAGATTACAACACAGACAGCGCCCCCTGTCGAGGGGAGGGGGTAAATAAAGCAGGAAGTGAAGAGTCAGTGAAGTAAAGGCTCAGTTGTTTTTTCATTAAAACTATCACAGTGTGGCCCTCAGACTCTTACACTGACCCTTCACTCACCACTGAATATGTCCCACCCCTTGACAGTGGTTTTAATCTTGTGGCTGATTGGTGTGTAGTAAAACAGAAGAGAATTTAACACACACTCACTTTAGATTTTTACATTTCCATAAAATCATTTCTTGTTGAATGTATCTCCTGTGATTTTTTCAGGACGACAGCGTTCAGCGCCTTCATCCTCCTCCTCCTCCTCCTCCTCCCCCTCCCCCAGTGTGAACATCAACATTTCAGTTTCAGAAGGAAATCGTGTTCATGTTCCAGTGTTTGTCCACAGCAGACTAAATGATCTAAACACCTCCACAGAGTTTGGTAAGACACGTGTTGAGTTGTACCCGGAGTGTGTTGAACAAATCCTGAAAGTGAGTTGTGTTTAAATGAATCCAGTGAAAGACCAGATGAATGTAAACAGACCTCTGGTGATTACTGGATTATTCTGGTTGGTGTTTAAAGATCTCACACTGTGTAATATCCCCTCTCCTCAGCTGCAGAGACACAGAGAACTGAACCAGTCTTCAGTGAGAACAGAGAGAGATCGAGGGTAAGTCTGTACTTTACTTTTCACAACATCAAGAGCAAATGTGCAGTAAGGGTCTGACCAATGGGGACAGTTACCACACTCTCACAAACACTGCTGTTGTGGGATCCTCAGTGGTTCATATTCAGTACTTTGTGTTTGTGTGTTTGTGAGTGAGAGAGTGTGTGCGAGTGTGTGTGTGTGTGTATATATGTGTGTGTGTGTGGTGTGTGAGTGTGTGTGTGTGAGTGTGAGTGTTTGTGTTTGTGTGTGAGTGTTTGTGTGTGTGTGCGTGAGAGAGAGTGTGTGTGTGTGTGGTGTGTGTGTTTGTGAGAGAGTGAGTGTGTGTGTGAGTGTGTTTGTGAGAGTGAGTGTGTGTGTGTGTGTGTGTGTGTGTGTGTGAGAGTGTACATGTGTGTGTGTGTGTGAGAGTGTACATGTGTGTGTGTGAGTGTGGTGTGTGTGTTTGTGAGTGAGAGAGTGTGTGTGAGTTTGTATGTGTGAGAGAGAGTGTGTGCGAGTGTGTGTGTGTGTGTGTGTGTTTGTGAGTGAGAGAGTGTGTGTGAGTTTGTATGTGTGAGAGAGAGTGTGTGCGAGTGTGTGTGTGTGTGTGTGTGTTTGTGAGTGAGAGAGTGTGTGTGAGAGTATGTGTGTGTGTATGTGTGTGTGTGTGTGGTGTGTAGTGTGTGTGTGTGTGTGTGTGTGTGAGTGTGAGTGTTTGTGTTTGTGTGTTTGTGTGTGTGTGCGTGAGAGAGAGTGTGTAGTGTGTGTGTGTGTGTGTGTGTGAGTGTGAGTGTTTGTGTGTGTGTGCGAGTGTGTATGTGTGAGAGAGAGACACCTCTGTTAATTGAACTGATTTCTGTGTCACAGAGGGACAAGACCCAGAGCAGCACCTCCAGTGTCGACCCTCACTGCTCCAACTCACCTGTGTCTGATTCCTGTGCAGCTGCTTCTCTCGTCTCGTCTAATTCTGTCCCAGTATCTGCAGCCTCCACTGCTCCTGTGGTTCCGTCCACTTCTGTCTCTGGTCCTGCGCTCCCATCTGCTCCTGTGGTCCAGGCTGGTCCTGCCCCTGACCGTCCGTCCTCCTGGTTCCTGGTTAGACCTGTCCCTCAAATCTCACACAGACTGGGCTCAGTGCCTCATTATGTCAGTGTCCCCGTCTTCGTCCTCGTTCCTGTCTCTGTTTATGTTGCCGTCACTTGCCCCGTCCCTGTCCTTTTCTTTGCCTAGTCTCCTAGGCAATGGGTGGTAGGTATAGACAGATAGATAGTCTTCTAGAGTCTTGCGTAGAAGCAGTAGCTCTGTTAAGACATTAGCATTAAAACAGCTTTCATAGATATGAATTAAGCTCTTTGTTCAGTGTAAGGACTGACTGATGTACAGAAGACTGTCTAACCTCATTAAACAGTGGGAGATTGAAGAGGAACATATTCACTGTTCAAAACATGATTAGTATCAGAAATGATGTTTTTAGCCAGCCGCACTGGGTTATAATAATCAGCCTCATGCAGGCCCTCTAGAGACTGACCCAGTGTTTCAGTCCAGACTTTACAGATGTAGACACACAGCTGTACCACACAGCATTACACCACTGCAGAACACTCAGAATGACAGCAGTATGAAACAGTAAGAGCATCTGCTGGTTTTCTTCTGTTGTCTTTGTGTTTATGATATGAAACTATAACCAGTCAAGTGCCATTTTAAAATCCTGGCCTGGAACCTGGATCTCACACCTGGAATTGAAGAGCTTTTTTAATAACTGTATTTTAGTGAATCCTCTGGTTCTGGGGAACATTTTAGGGGTTAAGTGCTTTCTCAAGGGTTTAGCCATGGACGTTCCTGCCGTTTGTGGGGATTGAACCGGTGACGTTCCAGTACTAACTCCTCGAACCATTAGGCCACAGCTGCCCCCTGTGTTCTAGATCAATAAGCCCCGAGAACCTGTGTGTTCTAGATCAATAATCCCAGAGAACCTGTGTGTTCTAGATCAATAAGAGAACCCTGAGAACCTGTGTGTTCTAGATCAATAAGAGAACCCTGAGAACCTGTGTGTTCTAGATCAATAAGCCCTGAGAACCTGTGTGTTCTAGATCAATAAGCCCTGAGAACCTGTGTGTTCTAGATCAATAAGCCCTGAGAACCTGTGTGTTCCTCTGACAGTAAACAGTTATCAGTTGATTATCGATCTTCCAGTCTTCCCTTCTCCAGTGAACAGAGCCCTGTTTTAGTATTTTCTTCTTCGTTTGAGTGTTTATCTGTTTGGAGGAAGAGTGTCTGAGGCTCTGCTGTGCTTTTTTCATGTTGCACTTTTACACAGAAGCTGCCTCAGGTCAAGTCAAGTTATATTTATATTTATATTCTACATGGATGAAGGAACATCACCTCCAATTGAATTTATCCAAAACTGAACTACTGGTCCTCCCAGCCAAGCAAGCTATTCTCCACAACATCAACATCAAGCTAGGGTCCCTATCAGTGGCTCCCACCAAGGCTGTAAGAAACCTGGGTGTCATGGTTGATGACCAGCTGACCTTCGCAGATCACGTTACCGCTGTAGCTCGATCGTGCCGCTTCTCCCTATTCAACATAAGGAAAATTAGGCCGTACCTAACTCAACATGCAACACCGCTAACACGTTAGTAATCTCCCGTCTAGACTATTTCAACGCCCTCCTGACAGGTCTTCCGGCCTGTGCTGTGAGACCGCTACAGACGATCCAGGATGCTGCAGCACGCCTGGTCTTCAACCAGCCTAAAAGAGCACATGTCACGCCCCTATTAGTTGAGCTGCATTGGCTACCCTTAGCTGCTCGCATCAAATTTAAATCATTAATGATGGCCTTCAGAGTATTCACTGGTTCTGCTCCCATCTCCCTCAATAGACTCTTAAAACCATACGTTAGTATGCTGTGCGTCCAGTGCAGGTCCCAGGTTACAGTGAAGTTTGGCCAAGAGCCACGTCTCTGACACAGACAGGGAACGTTCATCATTTCAATTTCCCGATCGTTTGAGGCTAAATACAAATATAGGAAATTAGGTTTAAAACTTACAATTTTCAAATTTTTTGAAAAAAGTGAAAAAGTGAAGTTTTAAACCCAGTCTCCTATATTTTTATTTACCCTCAAGCATTGAGGACATTGAAGTGATAAACGTTACGTCAAAGTGAGAAAATGTGGTGTATCCCTTTGAAATCCTGGTCTATTTTGGCCGTTTTTGTATAAGTTTGATTCTGACTTTATCTCCACCATCAGATAATGTTTCATGCCCATGCTTGGTATCTTTATTTTCAGAGCAGCGTCACATGTGTGATCTGACAGTTATTTTACAGCATATTTGACCCAAAAACAGACAAAGCGTGCCCTTTTTATTTTAGTTTAGTTCAGAGGACTGTTAATAAACCCACTGTGCGAGTGACTGGGTGTGGCTTAGTGCTCCACAGAAAACAGAAAACCTTTTCGATCTTGTGGTGGCACAGAGGTGGCTCTTGTCCAAAAGTGGTGAACTATATATATATATATATATATGTATGTATGTATGTATGTTATAGTGGAAATGGAGAGTTCCTGTTGTAGGAGCCCTTTTGGAGTCCTGGCCTGTTTTTGGTGAAGTGTTCAGTATGTTGTGCATCTAAATAGAAAGAAGAATCTCCTATAACCACAACTGCATTATAAAGTAAATAGTAGAATAAAACTGAACTTTATCTGTTTTTTAAATCTATATGTTTACATTTACAATCTGTTTTTCATTTACAGTCTTTAAAATGCTGCATTTAGCATGTTTTATCTTTTAAAAAGCTGCTTTTTTATTTGGATTTCTGTTTTTTTTGTCTGTGTTTGGGTCAAATACGCTGAACAATAACAGTCAGATCTGATGTGTGAAGTAAAGGCAAAATCAAACTTATACAAAGTTAACTCAAGAGTTAAGGCAAGAGTTTGTAAAGTTATTTCAACTTGATGAAGGTGTACAAAGTTGTCTCAGCTTCAGGATTTATTTATAAATGTATCTCAACTTTACAAGTGTTAACAAAGTTATCTCACATTTATAAAGTGTTTACAAACGCCTCGTCTCCAAAACAAAGCTGTCGTGGCCATCGCTCTCTGACACTGAAGTGTACGTGTGCCGCAGGTCTCCAGTCTCCACCTTTCAACTCGGACACACAGCTCCAGTGTTATTCAGAGTTCAGATGTAATTAACTGGATTATTATTTGTGTTTATCTCTTGACAGCACTCACAATAATAATGATGTTCATAAAGCAGAACACGCTGGAGACAAATTAACATTAACCCTTTCATTTTAAAAGTTGAAATAGTGAGCCACTTTAGCCCCCGGAGCTTTTCAAACGGAGCTTTCTCTTATAGTTGTCTTAAAGTCTTATAAGTTCAGTTTATTTAGCACCTTTCACAAACCCAATGACACTTTACAGAGAGAGTAAAAAAATTCAAAAATGTAAAAATATTAACAAGGATAAAGATAAGAGGAAAGCTTAAAGCTGAGATTGAGATCTGTACAAACCTCAGCCAGAGTTCTAATAATTATTATTTTAAACTGAGGTTCAAATAGTGAAAAATAAATATAGATTATTCCTGATGGGTTACTTAGTGGATCTTTACTTAAAAAAAAGCCTCAAAGTGCTTTACAACACACACACACACACACACACACACACACACACACACACACACGTGACCTCATTTTTTCAGTCCCACCCAAGGGATTAACACCAATTGATGGATGATGAGCCTTTTATTCACTCTGCAACAAGTCCAGCATTCACATAAAATCAGCTCAATGCATGGTCAGCTAGCCAGCCCACAGCAGGGATATCAAACTGCTGCAGATCTCCTAGCATTCACACTGTTTTATATGAAGACACTGGTGATTATATACTAACTAACATTTATATATATTCATAATTGTATCTATTCACATAATTCACACTTTACATTTTACCACATCTTTACAAACAGTGCATATTACAAAAAAATATTTAGTTACATTTATGTCGACACTGTAATATTAAAAAATAAAACCATGCCCTAATTAAACATACCCTTACTTCTCAATCTTAACAACAATTTAAAATGTCTATACATTAAACTAGCACATTCATCAGTCACTTAGCACTGTTAATTATCAGAATGTAACAGTTATACTCTGTTATAAGAGTGCTTTTCTTCTATATCTGCTGAGAGACAACTTACCCCCAGCAGGGATATCAAACTGCTGCAGATATCCCAGCATTCACTCTGTTTTATAAGCAGACGCTGGTAGCATTTGACCAGCAGGTGGTGCTGAACTCATTTGCAGGCATTTCACAGAACTATTTATATATAAGCATTTTTACACTGTTACACCAGCTGGACCCAGTTTTGGAGTTCAGATGCCCTCTGGTGTAAAATAAGGGCCAATTCTATCCCATTCCCAGTCCCATTCTCATACACACATAATAATAATAATGTGTACACTATGGAACGTATGTTTACATGCCAATTAGAAAATTCTCCCTGAAGAGTGTGTGAAGGAGTGGTACCTAGCCCCTTTGTTCAACACAGACACAATAGATGCCCATTAACACCTCTTGAACTAACACATTGTTCCAACCACTCAAAGAGCACAACTGTTACATGAAGCTAAACAATTTGAAACATACTAAATTTTGCTACTTATACTGAAGGCATATCTCTCACAAAAGATAACAAAGAACCTACAGTAGGTCCTGAGCTACTCAAAACTTGGCCATTCATCTCACAAATAAGACACGCGGTGGGCCTAATGACTCTACCAACCCTAGTATGAGCAGCAGTGGGCTGTGTGCAGATTACAGAGTCTTGAGTAGCAGAGTCTGGTTTGTCTACATGTGACTGAATATGATCAAGTGAAATAAGTGATGGTTGAAGTGAGCTATCAGTGGTGCTGACTGTGAAACTGTCACTGCTGTGAACTATGGTTGACCGCCTTGAACCACTATCTGAGCATTCAAGGGGAGAGATCATGTCGGACCCCTCATTAAGATGGCCAGATGAGCTTTGTAGATGTAAACACATGTGTTTAAATCTACATGTGATTCACCAACAACATCACACTGTAAGAGCCAGGACGTTGTACGTTCATCACATCCTACTACCTCATCAGGCACAACAGCATCACATCCACAAGTGGAGTCCTCTTCATTAAACTGAACTAAAGTCACATCCACCTCATCATCCAGAGGTAAGAAATTCACAGGTAACACAAGATTTCTGTGAACGACCTTCCCCTTGCCTGTCAGAGAATTCCTGACTCTGTAGACATTTATGGTTGGTTCCACAGACACAACTTCATACAGGGTTGCCTTCCACCTGTCTCCAATCTTCCGTTTCCCCCGTTTTACCTCTGTTGGCAAGAAGCACTCTATCCTCAACTGCCAAGGGAGATCCTTTCACCTTCCGGTCATACAGCTTAGCATGACGTGTCTGCTCTCTAAGAGTGTTCTTCCGCACAATTTGGGCAGTCTAAAATAGGTCCCTCTTTAAATGAGTCACAAACTCAAAATGATTGACCACATCGGCCTCATTGTTGACAGCATGTTGGAACAGGTCATCTATAGGGAGCCTAGGAATTCTCCCAAACATGAGATAAAAAGGCACAAATCCAGTGGTGTCATGTTCTGTACAATTATAGCAAAAGTTCAAAAGGCCACTTTGCTTGGACTGTGGAGGCAATGATCTAATCATGTTGCCAAGAGTTCTGTTTAATCTTTTTGTGACACCATTCCCCATTGGATGATAGGGAGTGGTATGTGACTTTTGCACTCCAGCCATCTGAAGAAGTTCTTTGATTTGTCTGCTTTCAAAATTAGCACCCTGGTCCAAATGGATACACTTTGGAAATGCATAAATAAGAAAGAAGTAATTCAAAAGATGCAGTACTACCTGCTCTGCAGACTGGTCTTTACAAGGGAAAGCGTCTGCCATCTTTGTAAAATGATCTGTGATGACAAGGACACCTACAGACTTATCACCTTGTTCTGTGGACCAAAAGTCCATGCAGACAAGTTCCATAGGCTCGCTGGTCACTATGTTTGTGAGTGGAGCACAAGCATGACGTTCAGGTGTCTTGCCCATAATGCATTGGTCACATGTCCTAACATGGTTCACACTATCATGCTCCATGCCACTCCAGACAAATCTCTGCCTGGCTAGGGACAAAGTCCAAGACTGGCCCTGGTGGCTTGCAGCAATGTGAAGACCATGCAGGACCTCCTTCTTCAAAGAGTCAGGAACTACATATAGGAAAAGCTTTGTGTTTGTGCAATGGTCTTTTTTTTGTTTTGTACAGCATACCATTCCTTAGAGTGAGTTTATTCCAGTGCTTAAGAATTTTAACGACACTAAGAGACTCAGCGGCTCGCTCACGTTTGTTGGGCCGTTTATGTCTCTGCACATAAAACATGATACTGCCTATAGTGGCATCCTGTTCCTGCAGAGCAAGCAGTGGAAGGGAAGTGGTGGGATTTTCCTCTTGAAGCTGGGGAATGTTGGCGCCTATTCCCAACATCTGACTCACCCCTCCCATATGCTGTGCAATGAACAAAGCAGCAACCTCCTCTAATGTCACTGAATGCACTGTGGCATGCGGTGTAGGTTCATTGACCATCCTTCTAACTGAATCATCACTCTGGTTCTGAATCTCATGACAGTTGTTGGAAAGTCTGAAAGTGTCTTGAACAGTTCCACCACCCACACCATCAACTTGGTTGAGAAGTGCAGCATAAGGCTCAGACACACCGTGGTGGCTGACACATGATTGAACAAATGGCTGCCGGCTCAAAGCATCAGCAATGACATTTCTGGGACCAATTATGTACTTCAGGTCAAAGCTGTATGCGGCAAGCTTGGAAATCCACCTTTGTTCACATGCATCAAGTAGTGGCTTGGTCAATATATATGTCAAGGGATTATTATCAGTCCAAACTACAAACTGTCTGCCCTTCAACCAATGGCTGAACTTGTCACAAATTGCCCATTTCAGTGCAAGAAATTCAAGTCTATGTGCAGGGTAGTTCAACTGAGATCTGGATAGCGTTTTACTTGTGAAAGCCACAGGTCTAGCGATTTTTGCAGCAGGTGTCATTTGTGACAAAACTGCTCCAATCCATCAGATGAAGCATCCACTGCTAAAATGAATGGCTCGTTGAAGTTAGGATGGGTCAGAGTAACACCTGCCCTGATGTCATGTTTCAGGGCCTCAAGTGCCTCTTGATATTCAGCAGACCAGTCAGATGGAGACAGTTTGTGCTGCCCTCTTGGGGTTCTGCGCCCTCTCTTCCCATATTGTCATATGCCAGGCTCATCAGTGAGCTTAAATAGGGGTTTGGCCTTTGCAGAGCACCTCTCAAGGAACTGCTGATAATACATGACCTTGCCTAAAATGACCTGATCTTCTTTGCACATGGTGTCTTTTTGTCAGCCTCCATGAGGTCTGTCACCTGGATGTCACTGATGACTTTGACCTTCTCTGGGTCAGTTTGAAGACCTTCCTCACATATGATGTGGCCAAGAAACCTAACAGACCTCCGAACGAAGGAGCATTGACAGTTCTACGGTTCTAGCATTGAGCCATCTAAAGTTGGTGCAAATCCTAAGATCAACATTTTTCTTCCACACCAACACAAGCGGTGATGCATATTCACTGCATGACTTCTGTATAATGCCCTTTTCTTCCATTTCATTCAAAGCAGTCCTCAGTTGCTTATAATGATTTGGATGAATACGCCGGTAGGGTAAAGGCTTACTGTTGACTAAGTGAATGCGATGCACAAAGTCTTTAGCTTCACCACAGTCCATTTTGTGTCGAGAAAACACAGACTCATACTGCTCAATAAGATGCAACAGCTTGTCCTTCCATTCCAGTGACACCTCACAAGATTTTAAATCTAGATCATTTAACCCTAGAGTCCCTAAGACTTGTGTCATGTCTTCATCTGACCTGAACTGTGATTGTGCAAGTTGAGTGCATTGCATTGCACAACGGACCTCATTAGGAGTGGACAGATCCTCCACCACAACACAGAGAGAAACATCCGTAATCTTTGCATTCTTTTTCAGAACAACAGCGTGACTGGAGGGATTGATTACTTTGACTGGCACCCACCCATTACCTCACAAAGGTGCGATGACTCTTCCAACAAGTATGTGCTTTGGCCTGGACTCTTGATTGTGTAGGTTCCACAAGTATTGTGCTGCCTGCTGACATTGATGATGAATCAGGTAACTTGCCCCATACAAGAATCACACATCTTTTAACCTGTACTCTGTAACCTTTTCTTTTACCCCTTTAACCTGTGCCCACTTTTTCTCAGGAACAGATTCACCTTTCCATCTCTCAGTATTGGACAACAGTGGCATGAATTGATGGAGCTCATCATGCTGAGCCCTGCAAGGTAAGGACATCAACTTCCAATAACTGTCGGTGCTTTTCAGCAATGCTAACATGTGCGTGATTGCATTACTCCCCAAGATCATCTGCTCTGTTTGGCCTGGCACAACTAGTGCTGGAATGATCATCTTACACTCATAGACCGTGATGTTAAGGTTATACAAGCCCTTAGGAGTAATATGATTACCATCACATCCAGCAATAACAATGTTTTCAACCTCTTTCCTCATAACGCCAGGACAGTGCAGCAAGGGTGCAAGCCATTGATCCACTGTCTATCATTGCTCTGAGAGTAAGACCATCATGGACATCTACTGAGGCATAGAACAAGCTGTCAGCTGTTGCGATTCTCTGAGAACCAAGAAAATTGTTTTGGAAAAAGACATACGGGAAGTGTAAGAGTCATAAAATGACTCACTATCGTGAATGTCATCAACTCCTATTTTCTCGTTGGGAGGCTCACCATGCTCGTCTGCACTGCCCTCCCCAAAGTACAGACTGGCTAGTTTCCCTGGTGCTCAGGGGAAAGACTTGTCCTCTCAGTGCAATTGTGGCGTGTGACCAGCTGAATGGCACTGAAAACACAGTTTCTTCTCACGGCAGTGAGAAAGAGCAGAATGAGTGACGTTATAGCAGATAGAGCAAGGTGTGTTGTCAAAGCCTTCAATTCTGGGCAGCTTATTAGAAGTTCCCCTCCAAAAGCCAGACTGTACTGCTCCAGAATCACGCAGCAATATTTTCTCCAGCATCTCCACAACACGAGCTAAACTACTATGGTCAGAACTAGACAGTAGCTGCACCACTTGACTACTGGAAGTAACAACTGGGCTAGGACACACCTCTGCTTTGTTCACAGTGATTCCGCTTTTTTTTTCTCAGTGTACACAGGAGCAGAGGATGTGGAGCTTGTTTCAGCATGATACTCACTCAACACTTCCTGTACCTCATTCACTGACCACTTATCAATTGGCTTGGATCTAAATGTAAGGGTCAGGTCTTTGCTTGGGCAGTTTCTAATGAACATACGTGTCACTTCCATTGCAGGATTGTCTAGTGACCTACCCTGTTCATTTAGACTTTCTGCAGCAGTATCAGCAGCTTTGTTAAGTCTTAACCAATAATCATAGGGATCTTCCTTGTCCTTAGGCAATGTTGTGTAAAAGTCAGCTAGGGGAACAGAAGAATACTTAGTACAGCTGAAGTGTTTCCTCAGAAGGCTATAAATTATGTCAGGGTGGTTCTGAATGTCAAGATTACTATTTTGAATCCCAAATCTCACAACATCTTTTGCTTTTCCTCGCAAATGCACAAGGATCTCTTCAGCCTGCTCCTCAAATCTGAGATTCATCCTTTTTTTAAAAGTTCTCATAAGTTCCTCCCATTCATGTATAGAGACGATGTCTGAGCCATCCCCTTTAAAGGTTGGAGGTTCTTTAACTTTCCTTGGTGTGACCAACTGAACCTGTGACAGATCGACAGCTTGACTGTTCATGGACTGAGACTTATGACTAATGTCAGCTTGTGTATATGCTACATGAGAGAGCTAGTGGGCTGGATGACAAAATGTGAGATAAGATGCTAACTGCTAACTGTTGTCTAATCTGTTGTACTATGCTGCTCATTTGATCAACCATACTAGATGGATCATGTGTGCAATTCGGCGTAGATGCAGTGATAGGATGTGAAGTTTGAGAGACACCAATTTGGTGAGATGCAGGAAGTCTACCATTACTGTCTGCCACAGGCACTTCTTCAAGATTGGGTGGATCAATATTACTAACGGAGCCATCAACAGAAAATGGTATGGGTGTAAATGTGCCCCTTCCCCTACCAACTGATGGCCTAGGACTGTCCAAATCAGAGTGTTTACTCTGACTGGAATATGTCTTTCTGCCTTAGGGTAAAATATAGTAATAACAGAAGCTATCCAAGTGAAACACACACAAAAAAAACCAACAATTAAAAAAAAAGTAACTGACAGATTGAAGAGAGGCTCAAACTTGACTTGGTAAATGGAGCAATGGTAGGACAACCTTCGGTTCCCGACAGATATCCAGTTTTGGAGTTCAGATGCCCCCGGTGTAAAAAAAGGGCAAATTCTATCCCAATCCCCATTCCATTCCCATACACACACACACACACGCATACACACACACAAATCCAATATTATTGGATTCTGAAGGGCTATGTTCTGGTCTTTGGCAACACTGGGATTTGTCTCAAAGATTGATTCCAACCTGTAGAACCAGCTGGACCCATTTTTGGAGTTCATATGCCCTCTAGTGTAAAATAAGAGCCAATTCTATCTCACTCCCTGTCCCATTCTCTCTCGTGCGCGCGCACACACACACATGCACACACACACACAGACACACACAAACACAAACACACTCACACACACACACACAAACACAAACACACACACACACACACACACACACACACAAATATCCAATGTTATTGGATTCTGAAGGGCTATGTTCTGGTCTATGGCAACACTGGGATCTGTCTCAAAGATTGATTCCAACCTGTAGAACCAGCTGGACCCAGTTGTGGAGTTCAGATGCCCTCTGGTGTAAAAAAAGGGCCAATTCCATCCCAATCCCCGTCCCATTCCCACACACACACACACACACACACACACACACACACACACACACAGGTCTTTAAGTCTTATGAGGACATCCCTTGCCAAACCAGTTAAAACGTGGTTTAGTGGGACCCACCTTTCCCTTTGCCCTACAGCACTGCTGGAAACACCAAAAAAAATTCTCTTTTTACAGAACACAAATATCAGTTTAATTTATTTGTACACAAATGTAAGCTCTTTCTATGTCCACCTGACAACATGCTTCTATATGGGGACATCCTGAAAATCTCCCGCCTACGGTAAGACTGTGGTTTGTGAGGTCATGCCTACTTTACCAGGACACTGATTTAACAATACACAAAAAAGGCCATTTCACTGTATTATAAGGACAGAGGTGGTTTACTGGTACTTGATCACACACAAACACAAACATGACAGTTTGGTGCATTTCAAAGACACATGTGATTAAGCAGAACAGGTCCCTGTAAACAACAAATTCTGGACATGAGCATCTCGCTTGTGTTAGTGTTAACTGCAGCTCCAGTTATAACAACAAAAAAAAGAATTAAACACATCTTTAATTAACATGCTGCAGGTGTAAAACCAAGGCGGCACGGTGGTGCAGCAGGTAGTGTCGCAGTCACACAGCTCCAGGGGCCTGGAGGTTGTGGGTCCGATTTCCGCTCCGGGTGACTGTCTGTGAGGAGTTGGTGTGTTCTCTGTCTCCGTGTGGGTTTCCTCCGGGTGCTCCGGTTTCCACCCACAGTCCAAAAACACACGTTGCAGGTGGATTGGCGACTCAAAAGTGTCCATAGGTGTGAGTGAACGTGTCTGTGTTGCTCTGTGAAGGACTGGCGCCACCTCCAGGGTGTATTCCTGCCTTGCGCCCAATGATTCCAGGTAGACTCTGGACCCACCGTGACCCTGAATTGGATAAGTGGTTACAGAGAATGAATGAATGATCCTGGGTTGTCTGTGTGTGCTCAGTCTGGAGAGTATGGCTGTTGTGATTTCTGCAAACCACCAGATGTCACTGTTTTAAGCCTTTAAAACTTCTGGCCAATCAGGATGAAGCTTCAAAACAGCCTCCACCTGTCTGGGGATGATGTCTGTCTTGAATGATTACTAATTGGAGTCAGCTGTGTTGTCTTGGTTTGGTTCAGTTGAGCAGCTTTCCCAGCAGTCTTGTTGCTTTCTGAAAATAGGACTTTATTTTGTTGTTATTTTGGCTGTTGTCTTTAGATGAGGCTGAATTTGGGTTCTCTTGGGTAAATGTGTTTTAGATATTTCTGTTTTATTCATTGCTTGATTGATTTACAGTTTTGACACAATGAATGCTGTAAACATGGGTTGTTTGTAGATTGTAAAGTTCATCAGCTCTTTATGAATTATTTTTACTTTTATTGGAGATTTGTAGTTTTCTGTTATGACGAAATGTGCTGTTTTTGTTAGGTTTTATTCTGTGGAATCTGTTGGGTTCTGTTTGGACACGTTCAGGTCTTTGTTGTTTGAAAGGGCTTTTATGTTTCCCCAGGTCCATTCAGTAAGGGGCAATAACTGAATCCATCTGAAGTTAAAAAAATAGACTTTCCATTTAATCCACTCACATCTGAGAGGCCTTGGTTCCAGTCTATGACCAGTGGGATCCTCTTGAAGAGATTTTGAGCAAGGTCTGTGAGGTAGGTCAGAATCTTGTTTTGCTCTCTTGTGTGTTTGTCACCTCTCATATGAAGAGCCATGGTCCTGGTTTATGGAGGCCACCTGTTTGTTTGGGGCAGGATTCATATCTAGATGGTTGCTTTTAAAGTCTTGGTTCAGGTCTGTGGAGCTAATGGGATCTTTCTAGAATGTTGAATTCCATTCCAGTAGACCCTGTTTCTCTGTTGTAAAAGAGGGCCAGTTTGGTTCCATTGATTTACAGTTTTGACACAATGAATGTTGCACTTTATGTAAATTATGTAAATAATGTTATATATTGCACTTCTGGTTAGATGCTAACTACATTCCATTGGCCCTGTACTTGTACTCTGCACAATGACAATAAAGTTTAATCTAATCTCATCTAATTTACTTTAATCAGGGAACATAACTTTGGACCACTCAGGAGCAGTCCAGTCCTTTTTCCTGACGCTGTCTCTTGTTCAAGAGTGGCTTGGCATAAGGAACTTGACAGCTGAAACCCATGTCTTGCATACATTCAAATTTTATGACCAGCACCTGTATGTGCTTGTATAATTTTAAACTACTGATTCTTAACATTGAGGTTGCCCAGAAGCTCAATGTTGTATTACAACTCTTCGCTTCCACATTAAATTACCTGACGCTGGATTATAACTTACTTCTGAACGTCATCGTTCCATTATCTTGGGCATGATTTTAATGTGTGAGCAATCTTTTTGTGCTGACTATATGCAGGTGTATTGTTTAACATTCGGATTCTGACTGGTGTTCGCTCAGAAGCTTTTAAATTTTTCGCTTCCACCTTAAGTAATGCAGCAGTAACGTTAGCTAACTTGAAAATTTGAAAGTAAGGCGTTCGGACAAGAGTTTCAGAAGGACAGGCTGGCTCACTGTGGTTACGTGTTTGTCGGTTTACTGGCATTATAAATATATCAAAGATAGTTGGAAACTTTGTGAAAGGACTTTTGTGTTGCCTTATCAAAGTAGCCAACACTTTAAAATGTTAATGTCTATGGATGTTGGGCATGTTAAAAGTATTAAAAACATTACAAAACACTTCAACGAATGATATATATATACACACCATCCCAATCTCAATATATTTGCCTGTAATGGAATGTAATGGAATATATTGGAATCGGGACGTTCCGGGAGCCACCTGGTGGATTGATGCAAAATTGCGGGTAAAAGGCCCAAACTTTGAGGATTTTTAGCACCCACCACGTGTGCCCAGGACCCGACCCCGGGCTCTGCAAAGTAAATCGTCTAGGGTGCGCCGCGCGCTAGGCCGATAAGGTCCACCAAGCAGCGTATCATAAATGTGGATTGGGATGGTGTGGTACTACGAAGAGGTAAGCAACTGCTATTTTCTCGACTAAATGGCCTTTCGGACCTAAGACCCCACCACCACCTGTTAGGTCTAAATGGAATTGTGGACACATACTCCAATTTGTGGCCAGATGGTAGTATGTCAGTGTATTTTTTATTTATTTTTTATGAAGTTAATGCAACATATGATTGGTCATTTGAAAATGGTACTCAGGCAGCTAGTACTTAACCTTTTCCATGTTACATATTTCAGATTATTCCAATTTTGGACATTTCAATTCCAACATTACTGATTATACACAGAGTCTTGTACAAAAAAGAAGGCATAGATTTGAAAACGTTCAACGTACACATGTATCATTGTCACAAGCATTTTAAAATGTGTACTGTGTACACATTTGAATTTGATATGTATTTTTGAAATTGTGATGGAGAAAATAAGTACAAGTATTAAGAATTGAAATCTAACAGAGCATTTGGAATCAGAAAGTAGTTTATTTAACCTTAAGGTGGTCAACATACAATAGCAGAGAGTACTATGTGAATGTGGACAAAGATGATGTTTTCACAGAGATATTTATATAGGTAGTTTATACGTCATAACCATAAGATAATCACTCGATGTTTCTGCAAGCTTAGTTTCCTTAGAGACATCTCAGTTTGATATACAAGATGTGGTTTGTTCTAATAAAGCATTGACCTCGAGCTGACCTGACATACACTTAGTTTGTGAGTTCTGTTGACGATTAGAAATGAATATACAGACAAACAAGCAGACAAGTTCTTTCAACAGAGACATATAAAAATTACCATTACAGAAATATCTGAGTTTGGATATCCCTATCTTACTAAGAAAAGTCGACAAGAAATGTTGTAGAGCAAATCAAAAGCTGTTCAGCAACATATAGCAAGTGTCGGTCCCTTGTGTACAACCAAAAATACAACCCTTATAAAACCGCAAAGTTGCTTCAGAATATAGTGCACCTTGTCTGCCCACTGCAACAGGCTTATCCGCGCTACATTTTACCAGCCGTAACTACGAAACCTCATGTAATTCTACACACTTATGGAGCAGGCCAAGCCATTTAAAATTAAAATAACCTGTTTCCAAATTGAATTATACAAGAACAAGTATAAAAACAATAATAAAGTAATTTTCACTATTAGAATTAACTCACACATCCATTCCCCTCATTTTCCTTCAGAAAAGGGTACTTAAATATCAGAGCTTTACACACTTGCACATACTCATTTGTAGATGTATTCCTTTGAAGCATAATTCAAAACAAATGAAAGAAAAAACAGAGGAATTCAATACTCAAATACCTACATGCAACATTGAGCCATGCTTTGGTACTGCGTTCTTATAATGTTTTTTGTGAATTGACTACACTCAGAGTCACAGTCAGAAAACAGCGCTGGCCCACAGCAGGCTCAGTGTCACTTTTCTGAGTGTTCTTCGTCAGTAGTCATGGGGGTCCAGGTGTATGGAATGTCGTTGGTCTCTAAACGTGTTGGATTTGACCATGTTTTTTATGAGATTTTGTATAAACATTATACATATATAAATACGTTTAAAAGCACGCACACACACGCACACACACACACACACACACACACATGTATATAAACCCCTCACTTCAACCACCACTGAACTGCTGAAAAAGCCCTTTTTTAATTTAGAATGTTTTGTTCAATTTCATTTTGAAGGAGATTTATCCTCTCTTAATGTATATATAGAAGTAGATACACATAATTAAATAAAACATAAGTAATTTAATGTATCTTTAAACATATTATACGTTTACAGAAAGAGGAGGATCTGGAAAGTTAATTTCACCATGGGTTTGTATTGACACTGTATTGTTTAGCAGTATGCTATTAAAAGAATGCACATAATTTATCAATGTCAAATCTCAGTATGTGTCACACATAGTGTGAGAGAATAGTGATGTTTGTTTGATATACAATTATGAAAAGCTTTAGAGCATGTTATGAATGAAGTTATATAATAATATGCATGTTTACAAATTTTAAGGTACTAAACACCAGAGGTTTTTTATTGTAAATAAACTTCCAGTTGCTATGGGGATCAGCTTACTAATATTGCTGTCTTCACACTGCTCATGTAGGGCTCAACATAGCCATAGGACAGTGCTTCACTCACTATGTTATGATTAATTCAGATGACTACGTTCACAAAGGATTTATGTTTCGTGTCAGCTACAGTGTGTGATGTAAATCCTATCATGAATATGTAAGGATTAGTTAAATGCTGTTTTAACTACAGTAACTGAAAAATATCACTGGTGAACAAGACAAAATACATATTCAATTATAACTGATATCACAACAAAAATATAGAATTAGAAACAGTACATAAAAACCCAACCAAAGTGTAGTGTAGCGAAACTGGTGGACTCTCTCTTTGTCTGTGTGTGGATGGATATAATCTCGGTGTGGGGACTAAAACTTGTTTACAGACTCACATTTTTAGTTATACAAATACACGCATTTTTGTGTGTGTACGATTGTTTACATGTGTAAGGAAGAGACGTTATAAAAAATAACTAAATACTCTATAAAGGACTTAAATCCAGGATAATAAGTCTGAATTAATGAAGACACGGCCCCTGTGCATAACTCGTGCGGGAGTTTAAATATCATTTGATTAGAATACAACACTTTTCATGTGTTTAATGAATATATTTTTTGTTAAATATTGGTTTTAATCATAACATAAATGTGTGGCTTTGTCAGTTAGCAAAGTTACATCAGCCAGTAATGTTAAGCTACAGCCCGGTCTCACACCTACTCGTGATATAGTAGTCTGCAATTCGTGACATATCACATATTTTCAGCATGAATTGCAGTCTCCTATATATGTGACTATATCACGAGTAGGTGTGAGACCAGGTTGTAAGCTATCACTACCTCAGGATGTAAAGGTCTTCCATGTGTCTTAGCAAATTGCAAATAATTTAATTTACTATTAATTTTTTTCATTGATATGTAGTAAGAATGTATAGGGTGTACGATCTGTGAATGTGTTCAGGGGGAGGTTAGATTTCAGGACTGTGGTTAAAACAGATATCACAAGCTGTTCTAAACAATAATATTAAATGATTTACCCAAATACAATCATTAATTTATATATAATTATCTGAGTCCAATTACAAATGATTAATAGTGTTTTAGTGATATTTTTTTTAAAAAAACATTCATTAGTTTATTATATCTTCTCCCTTCAAAAACGGGATAGGACTCAATGTTTTTTGAAGTGGGTTCTTATCACTGAGGTGTGACACACACACACACACACACACACACACATCATTGACACACACACACACACACCCCTCCACCATCCCTTGCTACACACACATACAAGTGTCGTTACCACGATGTGTTAATCTTGTATCTAGTCTAACTATAATACTTGAAAGAATACATTCTAATTAATGTTTCTAGTTCTTAAAAAAATACTTGAAAGATGAAGACGACCTCTTGGAAGATCAGCAGGTTCTTTATTTGGAGAGCAATCACAGAAGGCCTCCTGCAGACTCACTCACAATGATATACTGAAAACCAGTTTACATACACTTTTTGGGGTGAGATCATCTCGCCCCTCTTTTTTTTTTAATTAAGTTGTATTCCATAGAACCCCAATTAAAATGGTACCCTCATCTTCTAGGTATGCAGTGTATCATAGGAGCCCAATTAAAAAGGTATCCTTATCTACTAAGGATGTCTTATCATGCTGTACCAAACACTCTCATGCTACCATTCGCCTTTTTTCGCACAGAGTTCAGGCCTGAGTTTTAAACTCAAGTATTCTTTTGACCATTTTAATATTTTTTTTGCCATAAAACTCATTTGTTTTAGTTTAACGCCCTTTTCCACCTCTAGCGATAAATATAGTGGTTGTATTTGTAGTAAGTGTCAGCTAGTTAGCTCTCTGGTGGATAAAGTGGACCAGCTAGAAGTGCGCATCCGGAGCTTATTATTGTTGAGGGATAAACAGCGAGATTCAGTGTTAGCAACTCCGGGTGCCTTAGGGAGAGTTAGCACCCCCACGACTCCGGCGTTAGAGCCCTCACAGCGGGGTGAATGGGTGACGTCTCGGCGTCATAGCCGGAAAGCTAAGGCTGATGCTAACGCTGAGGCCAAAGCTAGCCCACCGGGACACCACGCTCCTCCGATTCGCGTGTCAAACAGGTTTGCCCTGCTCAGCGAAGCACCCGCTGAGGAGCCTGTTAAGAGTGCTCTGGTTATAGGAGACTCTATTGTTCGGCACGTGAAATTAGCTACTCCTTTAGGGGCGCCGGCAGTAACAGTTAGCTGTTTATCGGGAGCCAGAGCGCCGGATATTAGTGGCAACCTTAGACTGTTAGCTAATAGGAGATATTCGAGGGTAGTCATTCATGTAGGGGCCAATGATATTCGTCTGCGGCAGTCTGAGGTAACTAAGGGTAATGTCACAGAGGTGATTAAACTGGCCCAGACGATGTCCGATGCCGTAATCTGCTCTGGTCCCATACCAATGCGGCGTGGCGACGAAGCTTACAGCAGACTTTGGGCGTTAAACTGCTGGATGTCCAAGTGGTGTTCCGAAAATCAAGTGGGCTTTATAGACAATTGGTTACGTTTTGAGGGCAAGCCTGGTCTTATAGGTAGAGATGGTATCCACCCCACGCGGGAGGGTGCTGCCTTACTTTCTTGCAGTATAGCACATAGTCTTTTAGTTAGTCGGCAGAGTAGTGTAGATAGCTGCTGACAATCCAGAGCCGGGACCAGGCCGCAGACAGACAGGCTAAACCGACCGTCTGCGAACTGTCTTGAGGCGTCACCCAGGTTCAACTGTATTGAGACTGTGTCTTTCCCCCGAACTAAATGTAAAAGTAGAAAAACAAAATCAGCCTGTTTCAGCAACCTAATCAATATTAAATCATACACAACACCTAGCAGCAACACCTCAGAACTAAAATTTGGGTTACTCAACATAAGATCGCTAAACTCAAAAGCACTCATCGTAAATGATATTATAAGTGATCATAAATTCAATGTTTTCTGTCTCACGGAAACGTGGGTTAAACCAAATGAATATTTAGCACTAAATGAAGCCACCCCCCTAGGCTATAATTATGCACATAGCCCAAGAATATCAGGCAAAGGAGGTGGAGTATGTGTAATTTACCAAAATACCCTAGAAATTAGTCTTAAACAATGTGACACCTTTTCTTCTTTTGAGGTTCTCTCCACTATTATTACAAATCCGGTCACAAAAAAGGACGCATTTTTATTATGCAACATTTACAGACCACCAGGGCCTTACTTAGAATTTCTGAAAGAATTCAGCGATTTTGCTACAAACCTAGCGGTGTGCAATCATAAAGTTATAATTGTAGGAGATTTCAATATCCATTTCGAGAAGGAAAGTGACCCACTAAAAAGGCATTTACCTCAATCTTAGACTCTATTGGTATTACTCAAAATGTAACAGGGCCTACACACTACTGCAGCCACACTTTAGACTTAGTTCTGACACTAGGTCTTAACATTGACAAAATTAATATCTTACCGCAATCCTCAGCAATCTCCGATCATTACTTAATTTCATATGAGCTACGTTTTATCCATAATATATGTAAGAACCCTCGCTATTCTTCAAGGCGTATAATAAAACCATCTACCGCCCTACAATTTATAGAAAACCTACCAGAACTATCGACCCCAGTTCCAACTCCATCAGACCCAATGGACCTAGATGTACTAACTGACTACCTAGAAAATACCTGTCGATCTACTTTAGAAAAGGTAGCACCACTTAAACATAAAAGTATAAGACAGAAAAAGCTCGCACCATGGTATAACGATAAGACCCGTACTTTAAAACAAACATTACGAAAACTAGAGCGGAAATGGCGATCAACCAAGCTTGAAGTGTTTCATTCTGCCTGGAAGGACAGCCTTATAGAGTATAGAAATGCCCTCACTAAAGCTCGCTCAGCATATCTGGCCTCGCTGATCTCCAATAATAAAAATAATCCGAGAGCACTGTTTAGTGTGTTTTCTAGAATTACAAAAAATCAAGCAGGTTCTGAACAACTAATTCCAGCAACTCTCACCAGTAAAGATTTTATGGACTTTTTTAATAATAAAATTGAGAATATTAGACAACAAACTCTAGCCACAGGATCAAATCCATCCTGGCTGCCACCTGATGTGAATGAAATAAAACATAATATAACTGTAAAAGAAAGACTTGAAACCTTTTACCCACTCCCACAATTAGAACTAGAGAAGATTATCACCTCCGCAAACTGTACAACTTGCACACTTGACGCAATTCCCACAAAGTTGCTCAAAGAAGTACTACCAGCTATTATTGATCCTCTTTTAACTATAGTAAACTCATCGCTTAGTCTGGGCCATGTACCCAAAGCTTTTAAACTAGCAGTTATTAAACCTATGATCAAGAAACCAAATCTTGATGCTAGTACACTGTCTAATTACAGGCCTATTTCTAATTTGCCATTTCTGTCTAAGATCTTAGAAAGAGCTGTGGCCCAACAACTTAGTTCATATCTACATAAGAATCATATATATGAAAAATTCCAATCTGGATTCAGGCAACATCATAGTACAGAGACAGCTCTAGTCAAGATAACAAATGATCTTCTTCTTGCCTCTGATCAAGGCCACGTATCCCTGTTGGTGCTTCTTGACCTAAGCGCAGCCTTCGATACAATAGACCACAATATTCTCATAGAAAGGTTAGAAAACATGGTTGGAATCACAGGGACAGCCCTATTATGGTTCAAATCTTACTTAACGGAACGTTATCAGTTCGTAAAAGTAAACAATCTAAATTCAAATTATTCTAAAGTAAGATTTGGAATTCCACAAGGCTCTATTTTAGGACCATTATTATTTACATTATACATGTTACCGCTAGGCACAGTTATAAGAAACCATGACATTAACTTTCACTGTTTCGCAGACGACACACAATTGTATATTTCAGCCAAGCCCGATGACAAACACAGATTAAAGAAAATAGAGGACTGTGTAAAAGACGTGAAAGGCTGGATGTTGCGTAACTTCCTCCTTCTAAACAGCAACAAAACAGAGGTCCTGCTTTTGGGTCCAAAAGTGACAAGAAATAAATTATCAGATTTAATTTTAGATCTAGCTAACTTTCCAGTTAAACCTGGTTCAGCAGCAAAAAATCTTGGTGTCATAATTGACCCGGATTTATCATTTGATCAACACATAGGTAGTATCACTAGGACAGCTTTTTTACATCTTCGCAATATTGCTAAGATTAGAAATGCCTTATCCCTCCAGGACGCAGAAACATTAGTACATGCCTTTATTACTTCAAGGCTTGACTACTGTAACGCACTACTGTCAGGATGCACCAGCAGCAATTTAAGAAAACTTCAACTAGTTCAAAATGCTGCAGCTAGGGTCCTCACTAAAACTAGAAAATTTGAACATATCAGCCCAGTTTTATCATCACTTCATTGGCTGCCTGTTAAATTCCGCATTGACTACAAAATTTTGTTATTAACATATAAAGCTCTACATGGGCTTGCTCCTGAATATCTTCAAGATACAATTTCCTATTATGAGCCTCCACGTTCACTCAGATCACAGAATACTGGATTTTTAAATGTTCCCAGAATTCAGAAGGCCTCAGCTGGGGGAAGAGCCTTTTCTTATAAAGCCCCCCAACTCTGGAATGATCTTCCAAAAAATGTTCGGGACTCAGACACAGTCGCAATCTTCAAATGTAGGCTAAAAACTCATTTGTTTAGTTTATCATTTGGTAGCTAATGCTCCCCCATAGATAAAGGCGGCAGATCCGGGGGGTCCATGGACACAGGGGATTATAGTATACTGAGACGCTGGTGCTGTCGTCCCGCCGCTTCTCGCGATCACTCAGGTTTGTTGACGGTGGAGCGGAGGGGTGCCAGTGTTTCAGGATGCTCCCGTGTCTGTGTGTCCTTCTGGTTCTCTCCTTTTAGTTAATGCTGTCATAGTCAGATCTGCCGGAGTCATTAGCCACACTCTGGAAATTTTCATATTTTCTACTTTACAAACACAAAACAGTTCAAAACTAATTCCGTCCCTTTACATCTTTCCGAGTATACGACTGCCCACCTGTCTGTCTGGACACTGATGGATGACTGTCGAGATCCTCCTCCACGCTTCAGACCAGCTGCCCACGCTCCAGCAACCACCAAGTGCCTTGAAGCTGTCCCTACACTGAAGTTCTCATGGACCACTAACTATCATCACCAGTAGATTGACCAGAGGAGGATGGGTCACCCCTTGTGAGCCTTGGTTCCTCCCAAGGTTTCTTCCTCAGCTGGGGGAGTTTTTCCTTGCCACTGTCGCCCCTGGCTTGCTCACTTGAGGGTTTTACATTTGTCTTTACATTTCATGTCAAATCTTGTCTTACTGGAATTCTGTGAAGCTGCTTTGTGACAACATCAGTTGTGAAAAGCGCTATATAAATAAATTTGATTTGATTTGATTTGTTTAAAATAATTCTCATGTCTTTATATTATTTGTTTATTTCAATCACGTTTTCTATATTCTTGCCTCTAGTTAAATGCCACATGCCTGATCTATGAATAAGTGGATTCATATGTTTTTCATATGCTCACTTTTCCTAATTCTCCATCACAAGTATAAAATTGTTATATATATAATTGAGTCCGAATTCAAAATGAATAATAGTGTTTTAGTGATAAAATTGTTTCTGGTTTAAAAACAATAATTTTCTTTCCCTTCAAAAAACGATTGTGCACAAGCTAGCATAGGACCCCCCACCCAGGTTTACAACCCAACCCCCTTGTTACATACATCTGATTTTATAATAAATGACTCAGCAAATCAGAAGAGTGGAGTCTTAACGCTGAAAAATGATCCATTTTACCAAAAACAATTGAGAGCAATGTTTGTTTGACATCTAGCAGGCAGATCCAACTTGAGCAAAAATCTACAGGTAATAACTGACATTCTGTTATTTATTATGGAAAATAAGATTAATTTAGGAATATTATTTTATATTTCATTTAAAATATATATATTTTATGTATTTATTTATTTTAGATTAAGAACAAAGAAGAACAAACACGATGGCTAACATTTTACATGTTCCAAGACTAAGTTCTTAGGGTAAGTAAATATATTTATATAATTGGGTATATATATATATATATATATATATATATATATATATATATATATATATATATATATATATATATATATATATATATATATAATGTATGTATTTTATAAATTTATTCATGAACATATTTGTATCTCTTTAGTCAAGCATCCTAAACAGTTATGAACTGGAAACACAGTCTTTGAAACTCTTGATGAAACTCTTTCCTGTAAGTAAAAATATATTATGTAATTTGTAATTTTATGTGTATTTCCTAGTCCTAATTGAAACATTGTTTTTATCTTTATATTTCAGTAAAAACATTCTGGCACTATTATGATGCTACTCTCTACGAATGCTGGTGTCTGTGAAGAGCCATCGATTGCTGACTCAAGAATGCAATACTTATTTTAATGGCAAGGCAAGTTTATTTATAGAGCACCTTTCATACAGAAGCAATTCAAAGTGCTTTACAGAAAAAGAAACAATTAAATTAAAAGCCAGAATAAAATCATAAATGTCCAATAAGACAATTACATAAGAGTAAAATGATTAAAACAATTTAAAATGACAATAAAAGAAAGAAATAAAAGAAATAAAATGCCGTTACAGAAAAGTGCAGAATATTTTAAACTGAGCTGTAAGCCTGCTCAAACATTTACATTTATGCATTTGGCAGACACTTTTATCCAAAGCGACTTACAAAAGAGGATCTATCATTCGAACTACAGCACAAATTATACAAAATACCTTACATTAAAACAGGAGTGTTTAAGGAGTTGATTTAAAAATGTCTAAAGTCTGGGGTCTTCTAATATTCTCAGTCACCTGGTTCCATTTAAAAGTGGCATAGTAGCTAAACGCTGCCTCTCCGTGTTTAGATTTGACCTGAGGCAGGACTAACTGACTAGTTCCTAAAGATCTGAGTGCTCTGCTTGACTCATATCTCTGTAGCAGATCTAATAAATAGGCTGGTCCTACCCCATTTAGACATTTTTAAACCAGTACTAACACCTTAAAATCTATTCTGTAACAGACTGGTATCCAGTGTAAGGATTTGAGGATGGAAGTGATGTGTTCTCATCTTTTGCTCCTAGTGAGAACTCTGGCAGCTGCACCCCTTAGTATTTATTTGGTTGAAAAATGTGACCTTTTCAGATCTTTTTCAAACCAACAGCGTTTGTCAGGGAGGTCCTGGAGAAGACAGTGGTGTGGTTATTGTTGCTCTACCACATCCCAAAGCTGAGATATGGGTACATTTTCTAGTCCATAAAATGTATAACTGCATATATCAAGATGGGATTCCTATTTCCAGTAAAGGTAGGTAAACACATGAGTATAGGGGTGCGATCAGAAAAGCCTGCTCAGTCCAATATATCCTACATTCAATTTGTGTTTGGCCCGGGGGTCTCAGTTATAAAAAATTAAAGAAAATATAAAATATGAGACTTAGGGATGTCAGAAGAAGCCTCACCATTGCAATTTATTCAACACCAATAAACCTATTGAGAAAAAATCCCAGTTGCATCATTTCTCATATCTCAGCTTTGGGATGAGATAGGCTGAAAATAATAACACCCCTGTGTAAGTCAGGGTCTTCTTAATCAACAACGTGAATTTGGAGGAAATCTGAGTCGGTGTTACATGCCAGAAAGGCTGTCTGTTTTTTTTTTCTCTCCACACCCCTTTCTCCTTGCTCTTTTAATCCTGTCCTATTACTGGTAATCAACAGCAACCCCTGTATCTGACCAATGAAAGGAGCTGTTTCTGGAGTGAAGGCGGGGCTTCTGGTTTAAAGGTGGCCAATGCTGGAAGAAAGGAGAGAGAGCTGGGGAGAGGAGGCCATGTTTTTGTTCGTGGCTAACTTGCTTGTTTGTGGCTAAGCTACTTGCTTTTTCCTTGTGGAGTTAAAGTTGTTATGTAAGCAAATGTGACTATGTGCTAACTTTCAGTTGTTCACTACCTCAGTGTGGACAGGCTAGTAAAACACCCAACAGTACTGATAGTAAACTGTTGTATACACTAGGTATTAGGGGCGAGTGCCACTCATGTATTTTTTTTCTTCTTCTTAGGGAAGTTAGTAGGATAGGCAGGCAAGTTGTTTTGTTCTTTTCTTTTCTTTGGCACCGTCCATAGTCCGCCTGAGTGTGTTGGCTATGTGAATTAACTCACCTTTGTACCTTTTTTGTGGACTCTAAGTGTAGCTTCACTTGTCAAGTCATTTTGTGCTCTTGCTTTCTTTTTCCATGTTTGTTTTTCTTTGTATTGTTACCCATGTTAAATTAAATCTAATTAAGAACAGCAGTTGTGTCTTAACGTGAGATGTGTGAAAATCAGGTACTATTGATGACAGTTATGTCCTCTCTTACCCCTGGTCATTAAAAACAAGCATAGAGAGAGGACGGTAACAGTCGGTCAATAATTTAGTGTAAAAAAAACACAAAGGGGTACCCCTTAGCGTTTTTTATGGGTGAAAATGTGACCTTTTCAGATCTTTTTCAAACCAACAGTTTGTCAGGGAGGGCCTGGCGAAGACAGTGGTGTGGTTATTTTCGCTCTACCACATCCCAAAACTGAGATATGGGGACCTCTTCTAGTCCATAAAATGTATAACTGCATATATCAAGATGGGATTCCTATTTCCAGTGAAGGTAGGTAAACACATGAGTAGAGGGGTGCGATCAGAAAAGCCTGCGCAGTCCAATATATCCTACATTGAATTTGTATTTGGCCAGGGGTCTCAGTTCTAATAAATTAAAGAAGATATGAAATATGAGACTTAGGGACGTCAGAAGAAGCCTACGCTATAATTATGTACATATCCCAAGAATATCAGGCAAAGGAGGTGGAGTATGTGTAATTTACCAAAATACCCTAGAAATTAGTCTTAAACAATGTGACACCTTCTCTTCTTTCGAGGTTCTCTCCACTATTATTACAAATCCGGTCACAAAAAAGGACGCATTTTTATTATGCAACATTTACAGACCACCAGGGCCTTACTTAGAATTTCTGAAAGAATTCAGCGATTTTGCTACAAACCTAGCGGTGTGCAATCATAAAGTTATAATTGTAGGAGATTTCAATAGCCATTTTGAGACGGAAAGTGACCCACTCAAAAAGGCATTTACCTCCATCTTAGACTCTATTGGTATTACTCAAAATGTAACAGGGCCTACACACTACTGCAGCCACACTTTAGACTTAGTTCTGACACTAGGTCTTAACATTGACAAAATTAATATCTTACCGCAATCCTCAGCAATCTCCGATCATTACTTAATTTCATATGAGCTACGTTTTATCCATAATATATGTAAGAACCCACGCTATTCTACAAGGCGTATAATAAAACCATCTACCGCCCTACAATTTATAGACAACCTCCCAGAACTATCGACCGCAGTTCCAACTCCATCAGACCCAATGGACCTAGATGTACTAACTGATTACCTAGAAAATACCTGTCGATCTTCATTAGAAAATGTAGAACCACTTAAACATATAAGTATAAGACAGAAAAAGCTCGCACCATGGTATAATGATAAAA
The DNA here is from genome assembly GCF_029633855.1 of Hoplias malabaricus. Classification (NCBI taxonomy): domain Eukaryota; kingdom Metazoa; phylum Chordata; class Actinopteri; order Characiformes; family Erythrinidae; genus Hoplias; species Hoplias malabaricus. Next base: position 170,414 of record NC_089813.1, on the reverse strand, counting down.
CCCGTACTTTAAAACAAACATTACGGAAACTAGTGCGGAAAAAATGGCAATCAACCAAGCTGGAAGTGTTCCATTCTGCCTGGAAGGACAGCCTTATAGAGTATAGAAATGCCCTCACTAAATCTCGCTCAGCATATCTGGCCTCGCTGATCTCCAATAATAAAAATAATCATAGAGTACTGTTTAGTGTGTTTTCTAGAATTACAAAAAATCAAGCAGGTTCCGAACAACTAATTCCAGCAACTCTCACCAGTAAAGATTTTATGGACTTTTTTAATAATAAAATTGAGAATATTAGACAAGAAACTCAAGCCACAATATTAAATCCATCCTGGCTGCCACCTGATGTGAATGATATAAAACATAATGTAATTGTAAAAGAAATACTTGAAACCTTTTACCCACTCCCACAGTTAGAACTAGAGAAGATTATCACCTCCGCAAACTGTACAACTTGCACACTTGATGCAATTCCCACAAAATTGCTCAAAGAAGTGCTACCAGCTATTTTCAATCCTCTTTTAACCTTAGTAAACTCATCCCTTAGCCTGGGCCATGTACCCAAAGCTTTTAAACTAGCAGTTATTAAACCTATGATCAAGAAACCAAATCTTGATGCTAGTAAACTGTCTAATTACAGGCCTATTTCAAATTTGCCATTTCTGTCCAAGATCTTAGAAAGAGCTGTGGCCCAACAACTTAGTTCATATCTACATAAGAATCATATATATGAAAAATTCCAATCTGGATTCAGGCCACATCATAGTACAGAGACAGCTCTAGTCAAGATAACAAATGATCTTCTTGCCTCTGATCAAGGCCACGTATCCCTGTTGGTGCTTCTTGACCTCAGCGCAGCCTTCGATACAATAGACCACAATATTCTCCTAGAAAGGTTAGAAAACATAGTTGGAATCACAGGGACAGCCCTATTATGGTTCAAATCTTACTTAACAGAACGTTATCAATTCGTAAAAGTAAACAATCTAAATTCAAATTATTCTAAAGTAAGATTTGGAATTCCACAAGGCTCTATTTTAGGACCATTATTATTTACATTATACATGTTACCGCTAGGCACAGTTATAAGAAACCATGACATGAACTTTCACTGTTACGCAGACAACACGCAATTGTATATTTCAGCCAAGCCCGATGACAAACACAGATTAAAGAAAATAGAGGACTGTGAAAAAGACGTGAAAGGCTGGATGTTGCGTAACTTCCTCCTTCTAAACAGCAACAAAACAGAGGTCCTGCTTTTGGGTCCAAAAGTGGCAAGAAATAAATGATCAGATTTAAAAAAAATTTTTTAGATTTTTTAAATCTCGCTGACTTTCCAGTTAAACCTGGTTCAGCAGCAAAAAATCTTGGTGTCATAATTGACCCGGATTTATCATTTGATCAACACATAGGTAGTATCACTAGGACAGCTTTTTTACATCTTCACAATATTGCTAAGATTAGAAATGCCTTATCCCTTCAGGACGCAGAAACATTAGTAAATGCCTTTATTACTTCAAGGCTTGACTACTGTAACGCACTAGTGTCAGGACACACCAGCAGCAATTTAAGAAAACGTCAACTAGTTCAAAATGCTGCAGCTAGGGTCCTCACTAAAACTAGAAAATTTGAACATATCAGTCCAGTTCTATCATCACTTCATTGGCTGCCTGTTAAATTCCGCATTGACTACAAAATTCTGTTATCAACATATAAAGCTCTACATGGGCTTGCTCCTGAATACCTTCAAGATACAATTTCCTATTATGAGCCTCCACGTTCACTCAGATCACAGAATACTGGATTTTTAATTGTTCCCAGAATTCAGAAGGCCTCAGCTGGGGGAAGAACCTTTTCTTATAAAGCCCCCAAACTCTGGAATGATCTTCCAGAAAATGTTCGGGACTCAGACACAGTCGCAATCTTCAAATGTAGGCTAAAAACTCATTTGTTTGGTTTATCATTTGGTAGCTAATGCTCCCCCATAGCTAAAGGCAGCAGATCCGGGGGGTCCATGGACACAGGGAATTATAGTATACTGAGACGCTGGTGCTGTCGTCCCGCCTCTTCACGCGATCACTCAGGTTTGTTGACGGTGGAGCGGAGGGATGCCAGTGTTTCAGGATGCTCCCGTGTCTGTGTGTCCTTCTGGTTCTCTCCTTTTAGTTAAAGCTGTCATAGTCAGATCTGCCGGAGTCATTAGCCACACTCTGGAAATGTTCACAATTTCTGCTTTACAAACACAAAACAGTTCAAAACTAATTCCATCCCTTTACATCTTTCCGAGTAAACGACTGCCCACCTGTCTGTCTGGACACTGATGGATGACTGTCGAGATCCTCCTCTATGCTTTAGACCAACTGCCCTCGCTCCTGCAACCACCAAGTGCCTTGAAGCTGTCCCTACACTGAAGTTCTCATGGACTACTAACTATCATCACCAGTAGATTGACCAGAGGAGGATGGGTCACCCCTTGTGAGCCTTGGTTCCTCCCAAGGTTTCTTCCTCAGCTGGGGGAGTTTTTCCTTGCCACTGCCACCCCTGGCTTGCTCACTTGAGGGTTTTTCAACTTTTTTTTTTTATTACATTTCATGTCAAATCTTTGTCTTACTGGAATTCTGTGAAGCTGCTTTGTGACAACATCAGTTGTGAAAAGTGCTATATGTAGTGGAGTATGGATCGAATAAAGAAATGGAAGGTTCTGAATGAAAGACTCTCCACTCTCAATAAGGATTTGAGTTGAGTTGAGTTGACCTTGCGGTGAACTCCCATAGCCCGGCTCAAACCAAACGAACAGCATGGACCCAAGTGGACATTTGCGAAATCACGTTTCGCCCTGCTGCCCTTTAAGTCCATAATTGACGCAGCGAGTATTTCATACATTTGCATAAACATATTTATAATGTTACTCTGTTATTCTCAAGTGAATGTCTAATAACTAATGAAGTGATGTGTGTAGCGTCCCGGTTGAAAAGATGGTCTCTTAAACTGATGGTTCACGATCCTTTATTATAATGCCTTGTTGTAAACACGTCGTAAGAGCTACAAATATACAGAACAAAAATACCATTAGTAACTCAAACAGTATGCTGCCTTTAACCTTTTCCTTATTAATTTTCCATGAATTAATTCTGTATTTTAAATTATTACAACCTTACAATATTACAACTATTACAATCTTTACCTAGAGTGCTGCTATCATGCTTTTATCATATATATTTAACTCTTTAACATTGTTTTCTATTATTTCTGTACCATTAAATAAACAAAATATGCCATGGTCAAACATTCACTTTACATAACAACAATTAAACTTACAAACATCTGTATCGCTACTCATGACTTATTTACATGAGCCGGCGAACGTAACTACATCACTTAACAACATATGCTCCGTGAAATATAACTAAATATGCAATCCCCCCAAAACGTAAATACTGACCTTGTTCCCTCATCAACCAGGTGCTAAAGAACCATTAGCGATGTAGAATTACTCCTTAACAATCCCATTTTCCAACCTTAACCGTGGAGCACACCTTCTCTCTGCACCCCTGAGTTTGCACTGCTGGCGCGTTTTTTAGACAGTCGATCTACGACCTTTCAAAATAAAAGCATCAGCTGCGTCACTGCTGCAGCAAAATAATAAACACTTATGATCCAATTTACAATAATGAAAATACCAAAATATCAGGTCGGTTACACTCCCACCAAATCATTATAGCTTAACTGGTAAACAAATGGAGCAATAATGATTTCCTAATGAAGAAATGACCTGTAGCCTTACTCAATAAACACAGTCTATAATAAAGAATGAACCTTAAACTGTAGAATGCAGTTAAACAGTCTCTAATAACAAAACCAGTTTCTGCACTGGGCGTTCCAATATAGAAGGTTTACTGGAACCTTTATTTTTGTTTATTGTCCTTTCTCCAACTTCTTTTCTGCAAAGCGAATCTTTACCTTCCTTACAAGTCCATCTTTGTCAATTATTGTGTCCATTACACGAGCTAATCTCCATTCATTGCGAGGTAAATCATCCAACTTCTCCATGACAACATCTCCAACCTTCAAGTTTCTTCTTGGAGTGTGCCATTTTTGCCTTGTTGCAATGTTGGACAGATATTCCTTTTTCCAAAGTGACCAAAATTGTTCTGCTAGGTATTGCACCTGCCGCCATCTTTTCTGTGCATAAATGTCCTCTTTAATGAATTTCCCTGGAGGGGGCAAGGCTGCCTTTGACTTCATAGTAAGCAGGTGATTTGGGGTAAATGGCTCGGGGCTGTTTGGGTCACTGAGGTTGTCTACTGTAAGCGGCCTGCTGTTCACAATTGCTATTGCCTCATAAAAGAATGTCCTTAATGATGCGTCATCTATTCTGCCTGATGAAAGTGAAGCTGTAGAACGCAGAATGTTTCGAACTGTCCTGATTTGTCTTTCCCATACACCTCCTGTATGGCTTGAATGAGGAGTGTGCATTTTGAAATCACACTGTTTCTCGGCCAGAAATGTGGTAATGTGGTTAGAGTCCACTTGTTTCAAAGCTTCCTGCAGCTCATTTTTAGCTCCGACAAAGTTGCTTCCTTGATCACACCTTATTTCACTGACTGCTCCTCTTATGGCTATAAAACAGCAGAGTGCATTGATAAAGGCATCCGTAGTCATGTCGTCTAACATTTCTATGTGAATTGCTCTGCAACAAAGACATGTAAAAAGAAGTCCATAACGTTTGTGCACTTTGCGAGCTTGTTTGGTTAGAAAAGGACCAAAACAGTCCATTCCGCAAAATGTGAACGGTGAAGATGGCTCTAAGCGCTGTTTTGGGAAATCAGACATTTTCTGTTCCTCTGTGCCTCTTCTGAGCCTGCGACATTTTACACATTGGTGTATAAATTTTGCCACAGCTTTGTTGATGCATGGAATCCAAATTCCGTTTGACCTGATCTCGTTGATTGTCAGTCCTTTCCCCTGGTGTTGCACTTTGCTGTGATAATGGGCGATGATTAGTTGAGTGACATGGTGACCCTTGGGAACTAATAATGGATGCTTCAGTGTGGAGGAGAATTTTGGAGCCTTCCTCCCACCTTAAGGAGTCCATCACTATCAAGAAAAATGTCCATTTGAAATAGTTTATATTTGAGAGTAAGTGCCTTTCCATGTTTGAGCAACTTTATCTCCTCTGCATATTCATTTGCTTGTATGTCCTTTAGAATAACACACTGTGCATTTTGTCTTTCCTGTACTGTACTATGGCCTGTTGTTTTATCTTTCTTGGCACAGCGAATCAATCGAACTATGGCTCGAATGGCTTTGTACCATGAGGAAAACTTTGTCAACTTGCTTGATAAATTTTTCTGCTGCACTCCGAGTGTGTTTAGTGCATGTACCTTTTTAACCTCTAGATCTCCGAGTGGCACATTCATGTCAATCTCTGCAGCTGTAGGGATTTCTTTGTTCCACAGAAACTGTGGCCCCTGGAACCAGTTTGATGTCATGAGTTCACTTGCACTTGAACCTCTGGAGGCCATATCCGCTGGATTTTACTCAGAAGAAACATATCTCCACTGTTGGGGGGAGCTGTTGAGCCTTATCTTTTGAACTCTATTGGACACAAATGTGTGAAACCGACGTGCTTCGTTATTGATGTAGCCTAAAACGACCTTAGAGTCCATCCAGAAATACTCGTCAATCTGTGTCAATCCAAGCTCATCCTTTAACATGATGCTTGCAGTAATGGAGACAACAGCAGCTGTCAGTTCGAGTCTTGGTACTGTTATTACTTTAATGGGAGCAACTCGGGCCTTAGCTGTAACTAAAATACAATGCACTTTCTCATCTTTGCTTACATGTCTTAAATAAGAACATTGACAATAACCATACAAGCTTGCATCAGAAAAATGATGCAATTCTGTTTTTACTATTTGGCCAAAGTCTTTAGGAACATAACAGCGTGGTATTGCGATTTTCTCCAAGTTCTTTAAGTCGTCTTTCCAGTTATCCCACGCTGGCTTTAGTTCACTAGGAAGGGGATCATCCCAACTTGTGCCTTGTTTGCATGTCTCTTGAAGCACTCTTTTGCCTGTGAGTACGAAGGGGGAGATGAATCCCAATGGGTTGTAAAGAGATGCAACCATAGATAGGATGCCCCTCCTTGTAGCAGGTTTGTCATTGGGGAGAAAGCGAAACCTGAGTGTGTCTGAGTCTATGTGCCAATGAATGCCTAGTGCTCTTTCAAAAACAATCTGTCTCTTTCTCTGAGTGTTTTTTGGGAGAGTTTTCTGATTTGCGCGATCTAAGCTCCGCTCAGTGTGGCAAAAAAAAAAAAAAATCTTTCAGCTGTATCACGTGACTGCTACAGAGACACCCACAATTGGAATAGGCAGTCTAATCCACACAGCGACCGCTGTTGGCCATTTGAATTCAGTGCTTTAAATAGGCCCTCAGACTGAAAATTTTAGCCACCATGTTTGAGAAACATAGTTGGATCTCTGAAGCCAAGAACACCCTGAGCGAGCCGAAGGCGAGCGGAGCGAAGCCGGGCTCAGGCGGGCTTGGAGCGGGACCCTAGGGCCCCCTGACCCTGTGAAATACAATATCATATAAATAAATAAATCAATTAAAAAAAAAAAAACTTTTCAGCTGTATCACGTGACAGCTATAGAGACACCCACAATTGGAATAGGCAGTCAAAGCTACACAGCAACCTCTGCGGGCCAGTTGAATTCAGTGTTTTAAAGAGGCCTGTACATGTCTATTCTTTTAATTCATGGTGAATTAACAAAAAATGGCGGGAATTAGAGCTTTCTTCGCCATCCTTGAGAAGTTTAGTCACTTCATAGGATATGTTATCATGTTAAACCTGGCCGAAAAACAATCTGTCTCTTTCTCTGAGTGTTTTTTGGGAGAGTTTTCTGATTTGCGCGATCTAAGCTCCGCTCAGTGTGGCAAAAAAAAAAAAAAAAAATCTTTCAGCTGTATCACGTGACTGCTACAGAGACACCCACAATTGGAATAGGCAGTCTAGGCCATAGAGCGACCGCTGTTGGCCATTTGAATTCAGTGCTTTAAATAGGCCCTCAGACTGAAAATTTTAGCCACCATGTTTGAGAAACATAGTTGGATCTCTGAAGCCAAGAACACCCTGAGCGAGCGGAGCGAAGCCGGGCTCAGGCGGGCTTGGAGCGGGACCCTAGGGCCCCCTGACCCTGTGAAATACAATATCATATAAATAAATAAATCAATTAAAAAAAAACAAAAACTTTTCAGTTGTATCACGTGACAGCTATAGAGACACCCACAATTGGAATAGGCAGTCTAATCCACACAGCTACCTCTGCTAGTCAGTTGAATTCAGTGTTTTAAATAGGCCTGTACATGTCTATTCTTTTAATTCATGGTGAATTAACAAAAAATGGCGGGAATTAGAGCTTTCTTCGCCATCCTTGAGAAGTTTAGTAACTTCATAGGATATGTTATCATGTTAAACCTGGCCGAAAAACAATCTGTCTCTTTCTCTGAGTGTTTTTTGGGAGAGTTTTCTGATTTGCGCGATCTAAGCTCCGCCCAGTGTGGCAAAAAAAAAAAAAAAAAATTAAATAAATAAATAAAAATCTTTCAGCTGTATCACGTGACTGCTACAGAGACACCCACAATTGGAATAGGCAGTCTAGGCCATAGAGCGACCGCTGTTGGCCATTTGAATTCAGTGCTTTAAATAGGCCCTCAGACTGAAAATTTTAGCCAACATGTTTGAGAAACATAGTTGGATCTCTGAAGCCAAGAACACCCTGAGCGAGCGGAGCGAAGCCGGGCTCAGGCGGGCTTGGAGCGGGACCCTAGGGCCCCCTGACCCTGTGAAATACAATATCATATAAATAAATAAATCAATTAAAAAAAAAAAAAAACTTTTCAGTTGTATCACGTGACAGCTATAGAGACACCCACAATTGGAATAGGCAGTCAAAGCTATACAGCGACCTCTGCTGGCCAGTTGAATTCAGTGTTTTAAATAGGCCTGTACATGTCTATGCTTTTAATTCATGGTGAATTAACAAAAAATGGCGGGAATTAGAGCTTTCTTCGCCATCCTTGAGAAGTTTAGTCACTTCATAGGATATGTTATCATGTTAAACCTGTCCGAAAAACAATCTGTCTCTTTCTCTGAGTGTTTTTTGGGAGAGTTTTCTGACTTGCGCGATCTAAGCTCCGCCCAGTGTGGCAAAAAAAAAAACCTATCAGCTGTATCACATGACAGCTATAGAGACACCCACAATTGGAATAGGCAGTCAAAGCTACACAGCAACCTCTGCGGGCCAGTTGAATTCAGTGTTTTAAAGAGGCCTGTACATGTCTATTCTTTTAATTCATGGTGAATTAACAAAAAATGGCGGGAATTAGAGCTTTCTTCGCCATCCTTGAGAAGTTTAGTCACTTCATAGGATATGTTATCATGTTAAACCTGTCCGAAAAACAATCTGTCTCATTCTCTGAGTGTTTTTTGGGAGAGTTTTCTGATTTGCGCGATCTAAGCTCCGCTCAGTGGGGCAAAAAAAAATAAAAAATCTTTCAGCTGTATCACGTGACTGCTACAGAGACACCCACAATTGGAATAGGCAGTCTAGGCTATAGAGCGACCTCTGTTGGCCATTTGAATTCAGTGCTTTAAATAGGCCCTCAGACTGAAAATTTTAGCCACCATGTTTGAGAAACATAGTTGGATCTCTGAAGCCAAGAACACCCTGAGCGAGCCGAAGGCGAGCGGAGCGGACCCTAGGGCCCCCTGACCCTGTGAAATACAATATCATATAAATCAATTTAAAAAAAAAAAACTTTTCAGTTGTATCACGTGACAGCTATAGAGACACCCACATTTGGAATAGGCAGTCAAAGCCACACAGCGACCTCAGCTGGTCAGTTGAATTCAGTGTTTTAAATAGGCCTGTACATGTCTATTCTTTTAATTCATGGTGAATTAACAAAAAATGGCGGGAATTAGAGCTTTCTTCGCCATCCTTGAGAAGTTTAGTCACTTCATAGGATATGTTATCATGTTAAACCTGTCCGAAAAACAATCTGTCTCTTTCTCTGAGTGTTTTTTGGGAGAGTTTTCTGATTTGCGCGATCTAAGCTCCGCTCAGTGTGGCAAAAAAAAAAAAAAAAAAAAAAAAAAAAAAATCTTTCAGCTGTATCACGTGACTGCTACAGAGACACCCACAATTGGAATAGGCAGTCTAGGCCATAGAGCGACCGCTGTTGGCCATTTGAATTCAGTGCTTTAAATAGGCCCTCAGACTGAAAATTTTAGCCACCATGTTTGAGAAACATAGTTGGATCTCTGAAGCCAAGAACACCCTGAGCGAGCCGAAGGCGAGCGGAGCGGGACCCTAGGGCCCCCTGACCCTGTGAAATACAATATCATATAAATCAATTTAAAAAAAAAAAACTTTTCAGTTGTATCACGTGACAGCTATAGAGACACCCACATTTGGAATAGGCAGTCAAAGCCACACAGCGACCTCAGCTGGTCAGTTGAATTCAGTGTTTTAAATAGGCCTGTACATGTCTATTCTTTTAATTCATGGTGAATTAACAAAAAATGGCGGGAATTAGAGCTTTCTTCGCCATCCTTGAGAAGTTTAGTCACTTCATAGGATATGTTATCATGTTAAACCTGTCCGAAAAACAATCTGTCTCTTTCTCTGAGTGTTTTTTGGGAGAGTTTTCTGACTTGCGCGATCTAAGCTCCGCCCAGTGTGGCAAAAAAAAAAAAATATCCTGTCAGCTGTACCACGTGACAGCTATAGAGGCACCCTCAATTGGAATAGGCAGTCTAATCCACACAGCGACCTCTGCTGGTCAGTTGAATTCAGTGTTTTAAATAGGCATGTACATGTCTATTCTTTTAATTCATGGTGAATTAACAAAAAATGGCGGGAATTAGAGCTTTCTTCGCCATCCTTGAGAAGTTTAGTCACTTCATAGGATATGTTATCATGTTAAACCTGGCCGAAAAACAATCTGTCTCTTTCTCTGAGTGTTTTTTGGGAGAGTTTTCTGATTTGCGCGATCTAAGCTCCGCTCAGTGTGGCAAAAAAAAAAAAAAAATCTTTCAGCTGTATCACGTGACTGCTACAGAAACACCCACAATTGGAATAGGCAGTCTAGGCTATAGAGCGACCTCTGTTGGCCATTTGAATTCAGTGCTTTAAATAGGCCCTCAGACTGAAAATTTTAGCCACCATGGTTGAGAAACATAGTTGGATCTCTGAAGCCAAGAACACCCTAAGCGAGCCGAAGTGTGTTGTTCCACAGAGTGTTGTACATAGCATATACAAAACAGTTTTAACACAAATACAGAATAATACATGAAATAAAGGAAGGGTTTCTTCCAAAGTCATGTTATCACAAGTTATGAAAGTCGTCAAACTGTTTTCAACCAAGAGGCACTTGTGAAAATAGAAATAAAAACACATTCATTTTTACAAATCTAGGTTAGGTTATATCAGGGATTTCAACAGAACAGTGCACCGGACTTATTTTGATGCCTCGTGGGGTTGTAGCTCAGGGCGACCACTTGAGGGTGCTCTTCTTCCATATGGCAGCACAGTTGTCCTAAATTCATTCTCCTTCTCTCTGGTATCAATTTAATTGTCATGTGAAGTCTTAGTGTAATATCCTTTCCATATAGAACCTGGGGAAAGAGATTTGATTTATTTTAATGTAGAAATTCCATGGCTTGATCAGGAAGACAGGCTGCCTTGATCAAGTCCTTTTGAATAATAATGGAGAGGGTTAACTTGCAGATCTTGCTCATTGTCAGCAGAGCATGAACAGCATGAGGACATTTCACTGTTAGCTTTTGGTCAAGTACCAGTCCAACAACCATTTTTACTGCCAGATAATTTGTGTGAATGCTCTCAAACATGGCCCAAAACCCTGAGCTACATGGTCCAATTTTGCTGAGTAATGGCCCACTGGATGTTGCTCACCACTATGATCTTTTGTCAATATAGCTGTCATGAAGCCACTACATTCAATTGACAAACAGAGTGAATGGATTCTCAATGTTAGGAATACCCATTGCAGGTGCTTCACACAGGGATTTCTTCAGCACTTTAAATGCTGATTGTGCCTTATCATTGAGGGCAATTATCTCCTTTGGATGAGGATTCCCTTGAAGAGGTTCAAACACTGGCTGAGCTAATTCAGTGTAGGCATCCACCCATGCACGGCTGTAATTACTTAGTCCCGCCTTAGCTCCGCCCTCTCGTCAGTGTCTCTTTGTAGTCCTGCCCTCTCGTTACTGTCCCCAGGTGTTCCTTGTCAGTGCTCTGTATATATAGTCCCTTTGTTTCAGTGTTCCCTGGTTGGTTTGTGTGTGTGTAAATGTGTGTTTCTCTTTCTCTGTGTCTACCATGTCTAGCCCTGTTCTCAGTTGTCTGCCTGTTCCTGATTCGTTCGTGTGGTTAGTTTGTGAAACTCCTTGCTTGTGTTTGTGTTGTTTTTGGTCCTGTTAAATAAAAGATTCCTTGCGTTTATGTCCACCTCCCTTGTCTGTCCTGCCCAACCATGACAGAAGAACCGAACAGCTAAATATGGACATAGCAATGAATCCGTTTGCTAGGTGTGCGATTAGGCGCACTCCATTCAGTTCGGGTCCTGACACTTCAGCAGGGTATGTTGTGGAGGCTAAGGAGTCCTCCACACCCCGTAAACAACGGAGTCGGCGGAAGCAGCGTGCTGCAGTTTTCCCCTCGCCAGAGGACTGCCCCTTCAGGTCCGGGGAAGATTTTGGGGGGTTGCTGAGGGTTGGTGCTGTTAGCCTCGAACCTCAAGGCAGAAGAGGTGAAGGTGTTGATCCAGTGAAGGTGGCGTCCCATGCCGCTCCTGTTCCAGTGAAGGTGGCGTCCCACGCCGCTCCTGATCCAGTGAAGGTGGCGTCCCACCCCGCTCCTGATCCAGTGAAGGCGGCGTCCCACGGCGCTCCAGATCCAGTGAAGGCGGCGTCCCCCGCCAATTCTGTTCCTGTGCCGGTGGCGTCCCCCACCACTTCTGTTCCTGTGCCGGCGGCGTCCCCCGCCGCTTCTGTTCCTGTGCCGGCGATGTCCCCTACCGCTTCTATTCCTGTGCTGGCGGTTTCCCCCGCCAGTTCTGTTCCTGTGACTGTGGCCCCGGCCGCTTCTCTTCGTGTCCCTATATCAGCCCCTAGGACTTCGTCCCTTTGTTTCAGTGTTCCCTGGTCGGTTTGTGTGTATGTAGATGTGTGTTTCGCTTTCTCTGCATCTCCCATGTCTACCACTGTTCTCGGTTGTCTGTCTGTTCCTGTTTCGTTCGTGTGGTTAATTTGCGAAACTCCTTGCTCGTGTTTGTTTTGTTTTTGGTCCTGTTAAATAAAAGATTCCTTGCGTTTCTGTCCACCTCCCTTGTCTGTCCTGCCCAACCGTGACAGCTTTTCAATAATAGCTTCAAAATAATCAATCATTAGCCACCAGTTTCCATTAGATTTATTCACTGGCCACACACTGCACTATTAGATACACTTTGGGTTTTGATGGGAACCCTTCAAGCATTAAGCTGTTCAATGATTGGTTTGATACCATCAATTGAGTCTCCATTAATTGGGTATTGTCTGGTGCAAGGTGGTGCTGCTCCCAGCAGATGAACTGCAGGCATGTTCAAAAGCCCACAATAATTTTTATCTGTTGACCACATTGCTCTGAGATCATTTTTCCGTAGGCTTCTCAGTAACTAGGTGACCTTGCCTTCTTCAATACACAGAGTTAAGTTCAAATGCACCAATGCATCCAAGCCCAGTAGGCAATAAATTCCACCTACTCAAATGCTAGTTTTCATGTTGTAAGGTCCAATTGTCATCATAACAGGCTGGGTCTATTTAATGCTTATATTTCCACCACCAACTGCCGTAGCCTTAATGCAGGGATTGGTTCATGGCAGGTTAAGTTGTTTTGATAGTTTTGAAGTGATAGTTATTTTAGCGCCAGTATCTAAAAGGAAGTTCATGTCATGATTGTTGATAGTTGCACACACATAAAAGCCTTCTGCATTTTGTTGTAAGGCTGCTAGCAGAGGCTGCAGAGAAGGATCATCTAGTTTCCTTGAAGTGCTGAATTCATCAGGTCTGACCTTTCCAATAAGGTCATCAATCATTAGAAGTTGCATTTTGTTGATCTTTGAACTTCAATGTTCTTGTTTTCCACAGTAATGACTGTGTTGTAATGACTGTAATGACAGTAATTCCACAGTTTCTGAATTTCTTCCCTTTCTTGTTGGAAAAATTACCATTTGCCTGAGGGTCTCCTTGTTCACTTGTTTTCCCTTTACTTCCCTGGGACTGCTTTGCATTTGCAGGTCCACTAAGCTTCAGCACTCTAATTCTCAGTTCTTGAGCCATCTCAATATCACATGCCCATTGTACAACATCTCCAAACCTTTTGTTCGTTCATCCCATCCTGTGTATTGTGTTTTCAGAGCAACAGCAATTTCTGGTCTCAAGCCATTGATAAATCCACTCCTAAGGGGAGGGGCAGTGATTTCATCCAGAGAGTCTGACTCAGTGTTGATAGAAGCATGCTCCAACCATATTTGTTTAAATCGTTCTTCATAGTCTCTTACTGTTTGGTTGACATTCTGTGTACCTTAGGCAATTTTGTTCCAGTCAATCTCTTCTGGTTTCAGGGCTATCAGAAAAAGTCTGATAGATTCCCATCCTTCATCACAACTTTCATCCTTGGTTCCTACAACATGATTCACTTGATCAGGTAACTATGTCCACTCTGCCTTTCAACAGGACACACAAGATCATCACACCATCAAAAGGATTAAGATGATAAATATGCTTCAGGCATTTTAATGTCCCATGATTTTTTTGGGCTTCTATAAATATTTGGCAATGTTTTTGACTATTTGTCAATCAAATCAGGAGTGGGAGGTACCTGGTTTTATAACATACTTTCTTTCTCCTTTGAACTTGTAGTCTAGATGCTTGTTCTAATCCCTCATCCCCTTTTTGTTTTGCCTGAGATGATGAACCTCCTCCAGCATCTTCATCAACAGGGTCAGGTTTTGGATTTGGTTGTGGATGAGTATAACTTTAATCACTTTGAACTGTGATTGTTTTATGCTTTATCTTGATTCGAGCTAGTCTTTTAGCCTTAGCATCAGATTTCATTGGTTTCACTTTGACTGAGACTGTGTGAGTATGAGAACTGGAAATTTGATCCTCCTCAGATGATTCTGAATAAGATTCGGTGTCAGTTGATTCATCATGTGAATCTTCTGAATCACTTTAAAAATCAGCACGAAAAGCCATCTGAGCTGTTAGTTCCTGATGCTCACAGATTGCTGCCTCAGCTTGTTTAAGTTCTTTGATTGGATACAAGGGTTTCTGATGCATCTTTTTTGCTCCTTTGATGATCGGTATTGAGCAGTGAAATTGTCAGGCATTTTGGATGCAGCAGTCACCAGGTTAGCTTCTCTCACCACTTGTTTCAACTGAGAAATTTCTGATTTCAGCCTATTAACGTCAATGAAAAGCTCATTTTTTTTACCCTTTGCCTGTTCTGCTTTGATTTAATTTTTCTGTAGGTGCAGAACCATGTTTCTCAGTAGTTGGTCTTTCAACAACTTTAGAAATTTTGTTTTTTTACATTTCAACTCTGCCCTGCTCCATTATAGTTAACACAGAGACAAACACACAAAGTGAGAGAATCAGGAATGGAGGGTGAAAAGATAAGACTTGCTAAGAGCCTAGAAGGCTGGGTAAAGCAATAACATGTGCACCACAATTTAATTTAACCCCTCATATTTTCTCCACAACACTGAGACAAACACTTCTATAATAATTTCAAACAGAAAACAGACATATATATTTACAAATAAAGTAGGCCTAAATATTTATAAGTATTATACTCAAGTCATTTCCAGCACCCCATGTGAGGAAGAAAACCACAGTTACAGCTTTCACGTTGAACAGCAGCCATAGTCATATTATCACTTTCTCGTTGCATAGCCACCATAACTGAATTAAATTTACTTTGTAGTCATTCCAACCTCTAAGCTGTTAATCAATCCTTGGCATAACCAAGGATACTTTTCAATCCTCCAAAGAGTTAATAAAGCTGAGGATAACACACTCATGTTTACATTATTACTCCAATAACCTCATAAAATGTAGTTGTAGTAAAATAATTATGCCCCACGTTGCTGCAGCATTAATACTACATAGTGGAGTCAATGATAATTCTTATTATTGAATTAATAATTTATTATTTAATTCATTTTGTTAAGCTTTACGTTTGGGAGCCATTAAGTAATATGTAGTGTCTTTACCAGTCCAATTTTAGCTTGGACAAATAGGTCATGTTGGATGACTTTACATATAATATAGCATAATTAGCTAGAATTAATTATAGTAATGAATACTAAAAGTAATAATTCTGTACAAGAAAGGTGCACACACACAAACAAATAACCAAGGATTGGTTTTATCACACAACTGGTTTATTAAATGTAATATCAAATAATGAATATTGATGTCCCGCCTACATCCCAGGACTCCAATTCCCAGAACGCACCCAATAGTCACATGACTATCCAGCGGTCTCCCTCACCTGAATTCTAATCACGCACAACTGTTTGTTTCCCTATATATACCCCTATCACTGAATTGTTCTCTGCCGAGTATTGCCGTGGTTTATCCCAGCTTACAATGCATTCTCTTATTATCAGTCTGACGATTTCTTGTTGCCTACTTCTTGCTTGTTATTCCGGTTTACGTCTCCTGCCTCGTCCCTTTTGGTACTGTCTGTATTCTTTGGTTTTAGAACTCTGCCTGATTTTCGACTACGCTTTTCGCTTATTCTCTGAGGTACTGTTTGCTTCCTGTTTTTGAACCTTGCTTGCCTTTTGATTACTCTTTTGGATTACGTCAATTACGACTCTCTCGCTCAACAATAACAGAGTCAACAGCTCCAACTTAAACAAGTGTTGGAGAGCGTGAACGCCCTTATAGCCCGTATTCCTGCTCCTAGCCCTAACCCTAGTCCTCCTATAGTGTCTGCTAGTTCTACTTCACGTTATCCTGTCAGTAAACCGGAGATTTTTGAGGGTGATCCGGCTAAATGTAGCTGATTTTTACTACAATGTTCTATATTTTTTGAGAATTCGCCTCCCAGTAACGATCAGGCAAAAATCGCTTTTCTGATCTCCCATCTGTCTGGTAAGGCACTTGAGAGCCACCGCAATTTGGGACAATATTGTCAATAACACATACCCCGAATTTGTCACTACATTCCGTGAGGTATTTGACCATGCTACCGAGGGACGTCCCTGTGGTGAGATTCTTCTCACTCTTAAGCAAGGAGCTCGAACAGCATCCGCTTATGCGTTAGAGTTTCGGAATATTGCGGCTGGAAATGGGTGGAATGAACCTGCATTAATTAATGTTTTTTGGAATGGTCTCAATCCAGAGATACTTACAGAACTGGCTTGTCGCGATGACGGATTATCCCTGGATCAGTTAATCTCTTTATCCATCCGCCTAGACCAACTCCTGCAGAAACGGCCCCAGACTCCGTGTCAGAGACAAAACATTGTCAAGCGTCAATCCGTTCCTGGCTTTTCTTTCCGCCCGGTACAAAGTTCCAGTTAAACTCCCTGTCCTAGTCTTCCTCCGGATCCTATGCAGTGCGACACTATGCGGCTTTCTCAAGAGGAATGCCTGCATCGTCTCCACGGTGGATTAGGTTTATACTGCGGAGGATCTGATCATATTCAACGTGATTGTACACGACGTCCTCAGCGAGTCCCGACACAAAATCCGGGGAGGACTTCGTGTACAATCACGTTGAATATGATCAGATCCTCCGCAGTATAAACATAATAGCAGACTTCGTATGCTAAAGTGGTGAGTGTACCCACAAAAGGGTTAATTTCAAAATCCTTTCTCATACCTGTCAAAGTGTACTGCCAAGGAACTTCTCTTGTCGTTCCAGCATTAATTGATTCTGGAGCCGAAGGAAACTTCATTCACCAAACCCTCATCACCCGGCTGAAAATCAAGACGAAACTGTTGTGCAAGCAAGTCCAAGTCCGAGCTTTTGATGGCCTTCCCATTGGAGGAGATCTTATCTCTCAAGAGACAGTTCCTGTTCAGCTCCAAACTAGTTTCCTGCATTATGAGTGGCTTTCGTTTCTGGTATTACCCAAGGCGGATTTTCAGATCATTTTATGATTACCATGGTTAGAAATTCATAACCCAGTTATCTCTTGGAGTCAGCGCGAGATCGTGTCCTGGTCCACCTTCTGTCAAACCAATTGTTTAGCCATTAATCACATTTCTATCCATTCCACTTCGGTGGAGAGCCCTGATTCAAATTTATCAGTACAAATTCCCTCAGAATATTCTCAGTACTCAGAAGTGTTCAGTAAAACCAAAGCTACAAAATTACCTCCACATAGACCATATGACTGTGCCATAGAACTCGTAGAAGGTGCTACTTTACCCAAATCACATATTTACCCCCTAAATTTGGAGGAGGAGAGAGTCATGGAGGAATATGTTGAAGAAGCTTTGACACAAGGGTTTATATGATCATCTAAGCCTCCGATAGCATCTGGGTTCTTCTTTGTCAAGAAAAAAGATGGTGGATTAAGGCCTTGTATAGACTATCATGCCCTGAACGATATAACTAAAAAAATTGCATACCCCCTACCCCTTATTCCGGTCGCATTAGAGCAATTTAGAGGTGCTACAATTTTCTCTAAGTTAGATCTTCGTAGTGCCTACAACCTCATTCGAATTAAGGAAGGTGACGAATGGAAAACAGCTTTTAGTACTACCAAAGGTCGCTATGAGTATTTGGTGATGAGCTATGGGCTGGCAAACGCTCCATCAGTGTTCCAGGAATTTATTAATGACATATTCAGAGATATGTTAGGAAAATTTGTAATAGCATATATAGATGACATCTTGATTTACTCCCCAGATGTCAAAACACACATAACTCAAGTCAGTCAGGTGCTTCAGCGTTTAAAGGAGAATAATCTTTATGTTAAGGGAGAAAAATGTGAATTCCACCAGCAAACCATTTCATTTTTAGGATATGTCATCAGTGTGTCTGGTATAGTTATGGACGACCGGAAAGTTGAGGCGGTAGTGAACTGGCCAGTCCCGAAAAATTTTAAAGATCTTCAACGCTTTTTAGGATTTGCAAATTTTTATAGAAGATTTATTAGGAACTTGAGTTCTATTGCAGCCCCACTTACTGCATTACTGAAGGGTAGTCCCCAACGGTTGTGTTGGTCTCCTCAGGCACAGGGTGCTTTTGACTGTCTCAAGACTGCTTTCACTACTGCTCCCATTTTAAAGCATCCAGATCCCGAACTTCCCTTCGTTGTTGAGGTCGACGCATCGGAGATGGGTATAGGGGCGGTACTGTCTCAACCTAGTGGAGAATTTCCTAAGTTACACCCTATTGCTTTTTTTCACTCAAATTATCACCTGCAGAACAAAACTATGGCATCGGTGATAGAGAACTTCTAGCAGTAAAATTAGCTCTGGAGGAATGGAGGCACTGGCTAGAGGGTTCTCTACATCCTTTCACAGTTCTAACAGACCACAAGAATCTAGAATATCTACGTACTGCAAAACGAATGAATTCTCGGCAAGCCAGGTGGTCACTGTTTTTCTCTCGGTTTCGGTTCTCCATTACGTTCCGTCCAGGTAGTCGTAACCTTAAGGCTGATGCGCTCTCTCATATAAATCAGAATGAATTAAGGGAGAACAGTGAACAATCCACTGATTTTATACTACCTCCTTCCGTTTCAGTGTCTGCCATTAGATGGGAATCAGATGAACATATTGAACAAGAAAATAGGTCTAAAGGGGTGCCTGAAGTATGTCCTGAAGGTAAAACGTATGTACCGCCTGAATTTAGAGATAGGTTGATTACCTGGGCCCATTCGTTCCTGTCATCTGGTCACCCCGGAGAGAGACGCACTACACAGCTTATTCTTGCACGTTATTGGTGGGGGACATTAAGAGCTGATGTGCATAAGTTTATTGCGTCGTGTTCAGTTTGTGCCCAGTCAAAGACACCAAAAACTCTTCCTGCAGGTAAATTAATGCCTCTACTGGTTCCAGAACGTCCCTGGTCACACTTAGCACTTGACTTTGTCACAGACTTACCTCTATCTGAAGGAAGTACTACAGTACTCACTGTAATTGATCGGTTCTCTAGGGGGGTTAAGTTCATACAGTTTCCATCATTACCCACTGCCCTGGATACAGCTAAGGCTATTTACACACATATTTTTTGTCATTATGGAATTCCCGAAGATATCTTATCTGATCGAGGTCCTCAGTTTACTTCACATGTTTGGAAAGCCTTCTTTGAACATTTAGGAGTGAATGTTAGTCTTACCTCTGGATATCATCCCCAGAGCAATGGTCAGTGTGAGCGGGTCAATCAAGAACTGGGAAAAGTTTTACGTATGTATTGCCATGAGAATCTACAAGACTGGTCCCAATACTTGGTGTGGGCTGAAATAGCACAAAACTCCCTGGTGAACTCAACTACAGGACTCACCCCCTTTCAGTGTATTTTAGGTTATCAACCCCCGTTGGCACCCTGGACTGCAGTAATATCAGGAATTCCATCAGTGGACTCGTGGATGAGACGCAGTGAGGAGTTGTGGGAGGAAACTAATCAACACATCTCAGAGGCCCTTTTCCGATATAAGGAACAGGCTAATAAGAACAGATCGAGTTCTCCGTCATTCCAAATTGGGGAAAGGGTGTGGTTGGCTACTAAGGATATCAGGTTTGAGGGGAATTCCTTTCATGTGTCTTTCCTCAAACCTGTGGTTCCAGGTCCTTTGAATGAGTTGCTGCCCGACGATGTTCCACCCATGGCTGTTGACTTTGGAGACTCTTCTACATATGCTGTGCGTGAGGTGCTGGATTCACATAGACGTGGGGGGGTTCTTCAGTATCTTATTGATTGGGAAGGGTACGGTCCAGAGGAGCATTCGTGGGTACCTGCAAAGGACGTCTATGACCCAGGTCTCGTGTTGGCATTCCACTCTCGCTATCCTGAGAAGCCGGCTCCCCGTCCCAGAGGTCGCCCTAGAGGATCAATCTCCTATCCCGCTCCGTCCCTTTCCACGTCTCGATCCAGAAACCCACGTCAGTCTCAGCCCTCCGCATGTGCAGTTGTCCCTAGCTCTGGTGACTCCGTTCCGCTGGGTGGTCATCGTCGTGGCCGTCCTCGTTCCAGGCCTCCTCCGGTGCCTTTGGGGGGGGGTACTGTCACGCCTACATCCCAGGACTCCAATTCCCAGAACGCACCCAATAGTCACATGACTATCCACCGGTCTCCCTCACCTGAATTCTAATCATGCACACCTGTTTGTTTCCCTATATATACACCTATCACTGAATTGTTCTCTGCTAAGTATTGCCGTGGTTTATCCCAGCTTACAACGCATTCTCTTGTTATCAGTCTGACGATTTCTTGTTGCCTACTTCTTGCTTGTTATTCCGGTTTACGTCTCCTGCCTCGTCCCTTTTGGTACTGTCTGTATTCTTCGGTTTTAGAACTCTGCCTGATTTTCGACTACGCTTTTCGCTTATTTTCTGAGGTACTGTTTGCTCCCTGTTTTTGAACCTTGCTTGCCTTTTGATTACTCTTTTGGATTACGTCAATAAACTGTTTACTGTGATCCGCAGGTCAGCTCTCTGTCCTGTCCTGACAATTGATATGGAATAAGAATATAATGAATGAATTACAGCAATACATGAGGGAGCAGGGAGATTAATATATGAGGGAATTTCTTCTGCTCAGAAAATCATTCTGAGGGAAATTGTGGCCTTCTTCTCCGTCGCTGATCCCGAAGCTCTTGTCACCACTTTGAGGGTCAGAGGTCTGAGGTCTTCTTCATGCTCTGGGCATGGCATTGAGCTTTGCTGGAGTTAATCTATAGCTTTCCTTAAACTATTGTTTTCTACTAGAAATAAAATAAAACTTCTGGTTGGAAGTTCTGGGTTTGTTTTATCTGAACCCTTCTTGAGGAGCCCAAGACTGTTTAAGAGAGAGCCATAAGAGTGTCCGATGCCTGAAGAGCTGGACTCTGAACTGTGAGCTCTAGAGAGAGCTGGGGCTCTCCCTTAACTGACTACTCTAGCTGAGATGCATTAAAGAGAGAAGTTCTTCTTTTTCTTTTCTCCTTTTTCTGCATTACCTTTTTTTCCGAGTGAGTTTTTTTGCACCACTGGGTTTTAACCAGTGTAATGGAAAAACGCAGATTAACACTAATGAGTAATGTTTTATAATAACTAATGACAAAAGATATGGGGTTTTGATTAATCTTGGTTAATTCTTAGTCATATAGTAGGCCTTAGTGCTTGAAGTTGTGGTTACGGTGACCTGTGAAAAATTACAGGCCTGAGCTGTTTAGAAGGAACTGAAGGACATTCTCACCATTTTTCCACCAATAAGGGAATGTTTGGGTTAAAACGTTGCTGGTGTACGTGACTGGGGCTCTATATGTATGACTTGATTTTGTTCAATAAACTCGTGAGATAAGAGAGAATCTTTGACTGTGTGTCTTATTCCTCTGTTCTCCCCAAAGAATTCTTTGAGCAATAGACCTCGATTTTCCTTCCTGGAAATTAAAATTCCTGGATTAATTAAAATTTCCGTAACAATTTGGGGGCTCATTGTCCGGGATATCTCGTGTGTCTGGTGTCTTCCGAGCGGGGGAAAAAGGCGGATTGAAAAGAGCAAATACAGCCATCCACCAGAAGCCTCCAGAGTGAGGAGGTGGCTCCGTTCTGGGTCCACCGGCACCGCTGATATTGAATTTGACAAGGGCCTCAGCACCGCCTCTCCCACCGCAGTCACCTGCATTTCCTCCACCCGCCGAGACGCAACCAACCTCAGCCTCAGAACCTTCGCTTTCACCGCAGTCACCTGCATTTCCTCCACCCGCCGAGACGCAACCAACCTCAGCCTCAGAACCTCCGCTTTCATCGCAGTCACCTGCATTTCCTCCACCCGCCGAGACGCAACCAACCTCAGCCTCAGAACCTCCCCTTTCATCGCAGTCACCTGCATTTCCTCCACCCGCCGAAACGCAACTAACCGCTCAACAAAAACTGCAGACTCCGCCAAGGGACCCTCCCTTTCAGGCAGCGCGAGAGATAAGGGTGAAGGAGGACGAGACTCAGGAGGGAGAAGAGCCACTGTTCCCAGGCTCTCCCCCTTCAGACATGCCTGAGAGAATCACAGAGACAAGCGTAAAGCCCAAAGCCAGAAAAATGGAGATTGCTCCACTAAGCATGAAACTCCGCTCCAGGGACAACGACGAAGAGGACGAGATTCCCGGCCTAGTCGAGACCATGAACCAGTTTAGCATGCCGATGCTTGAGGTTCCAATGGGTGAGACCATCGGACAGGTGTTCAGACCATGGACTTTTGCTGAGATCAAAGAGGTGGCCGCTTCTCTCCCCGAGGTGACAGATGGGGGTTAGGAATTCTGCAAAAGCCTCAAACAGTTCTGTGAGACTTTTTGTGTCCAAGCCTGCATGAGCTGGGAAGAGTGCTGGCCGTACGGATGGGAGTTGACTGGACGAGAGTGCAAGGAGATCTCAAGACTGGAGTGGACATTCAACCCAGCAGGACAGAATTGGGTCAGGCGTATCTCACCAAATTTGATGCATTTTGTCTATGCATCAAAGGGAGGTATCCGCACCACCATGACCCGCGACAAATTGCAGAGTGTAAGCAACAACCAGGCGAATCCGCGCGGTCATTTCTTTCCCGCCTCCTGGAAGTGACAAAGAAACACGGAGGCGGCGGACCACCAATGGAGGAGTGGGAAACTGCGAACATAACAGCCTGGGAAAGTCAGCTGAAATATCACTTCGTGTGCGGATTACGCCTAGATCTACGTGTCTGTGTTGAAACCAACTGTTTAGA
The DNA here is from genome assembly GCF_029633855.1 of Hoplias malabaricus. Classification (NCBI taxonomy): domain Eukaryota; kingdom Metazoa; phylum Chordata; class Actinopteri; order Characiformes; family Erythrinidae; genus Hoplias; species Hoplias malabaricus. Next base: position 147,414 of record NC_089813.1, on the reverse strand, counting down.
TGTGGACGTGGGCCAGCTCAAAGAGGTGGATAAGTATGCAGCGCATGCTGAAAAAGTTCTGAACGCCAAGAGAGATAAACAACGAGAAAAGGAGGAGCGCAGACTGGTTGATGCACAGCTGGCATTGTGGAAGCAGGTATCGGACCACAATCAAAGAGGTGGGGGATGGCGCGGAGGCCAAGGCAGGGGGAGAGGATGCGGAAGAGGCTATGGCAGAACTAGGGCAGGTGCAGGGTGTTTCGCCTGCGGAAGCCCTGAGCACCTCATAAGAGACTGTCCCAACAGACATGGAGATGAGAGACAAGCCCTGCAAGCAATGGAGCCTTTCGACTGAGAGGAGGCCTTGGGGGTAGAGGAGCTGGACAGGGATGGAGTGCCTGGACGAACATCAGAAACGATAAGTGAACAACTTTTATTATTAACACAAACTAATGCTTACACAGCCATGCCTAGAATAACCATGACAGTGGCAGGGAGAGAGCTTAGTTTTTTAGTTAATTCAGGGGCCACTACATCCACTCTTAGAGCTTCACACTTCCCCGAAAAGCCTCAGCTTACACAGAAAGCCATAACATCAATAGGTGTATCAGGTACCAAAACCACAGAATTTGTCACAGAACCTTTAAAGTGTTCTTTACAAACAGGGGAAACTTTCTTACATGCATTTTTGTTTTCAGAAGTGTGTCCAATTAATCTCTTAGGAAGGGATTTAATGTGTAAATTGAAAATTTCTTTAAAGGCATCCTCTAACGGCATCGAGGTTTGTGTGGAGGACTCAGTGGATTATGCAATGGTAAAGCAGGCATGTGGCCAGCCATTGTATAATTATGAGTGGAAACTGGCTAATTTAATATTAGCTGATGACTTATTGACCACTGTACAAGCTAAATTTCCAATATCCACTGACCGCCTCACAAACATCGATGTGATGTTAGCAGAGGACCTTCACTGTACAGCTTATGTGCATGAAGGCCCTGACAGTGAGTTTGAATCAAAATGGGACATGTGGGTTTTAAATGAGAAACTGATTTTGAATTACATTTACTGGGAAAATGGACGTTCTGCAGCACAGGTCCTTCTCTCACCCTCACAGAGTCATTTGTTTGATCCAGTAATTGAAAAAAGGTGCCGAATTGAGAGCACTATAGCCCATGTTTCACTGACAAAGCCCTGTGAGGATGAGTGGATGGATTTGGGTCCATGGTTGTATAGATGTACCCTTTTGGGAAATTGGGAAAATGCTGATGCTGGGGTACAGAGAAGCAGGGGAACAGGGGTTTTCCGAATCCCATACACAGCTATGGTCTCTGTTTTTCACACTGTTCAGCTCGTCGATCCGCAGATGCACACAGGCCAGAGCTGTGTAGGGGTTTCAGTTCCTACTGGGGAGTCGACAATGATTCCTGAGTGTCTATGGGCAAAAAACAAATACGACGTCGGATTAATAAAATCTGCCCAACCAGTCGTGGTCACTCTAAAAAGCGATTACCGACCAAAAAAATGTCAGTATCCTCTGAAACGTGACGCTGTAGAGGGTATCACCCCAGTATTTGACTCGCTCGTTGAGGCTGGGGTTATCGTTCCGTGTCCTGAATCTCCGGTCCGAACTCTCCGGTGAAAAAAATCCGCTGTCCGGGGGAGCCTGATGAATGGAGGTTTGTACAGGATTTACAAGCTGTAAACTCCGCCATTCACCCGCGTGCGCCAGAGGTTCCAAATCCACACACAATCCTATCACAGGTACCTGCAAATAGTACTCATTTTTCTGTAATTGATCTAGCAAATGCATTTTTTAGCATTCCGGTTCATCCGGAAAGCCAGTACTGGTTTGGTTTTCATTTAAGGGTAAAATGTGGACGTGGACACGCCTGCCCCAGGGGTACGCGGAGTCTCCAACCATTTTTAATGCGGCCCTTAAGGCTGATTTGGAAGATTTTGTTTTCCCAGGGGGAAGTGCACTTGTACAATATGGTGATGATTTGTTGGTTTGTTCACCTCATGCAGAGACATGCAAAGAAGACACAATAGCGTTGTTGTTTTTCTTAGCAGAGAGGGGACACAAAGTCAGTCAGAAAAAACAGGCAGTTTGCCAAATTCCGAAACTGTACTGTAGACAGTGGATTCTAAATTATGCAGAGCGAGAGGCACCATTATCTGCTCTAATTCATGGGAAAGGATTATCCACTCATGACAAATTTGAATGGACTCCTGAAGCTGATTTTGCTTTCACAGATTTGAAAACTGCTTTAACACAAACACCTACTTTGGGTTTACCAGATCCTGACAAACCTTTCTTTCAGACAGTGGATGAGAAAAATGGTTTCATGACTTCTGTGTTGCTGCAAGAGCATGGGGGTCGTAAGCGCCCAGTGGTGTATTTCTCTAGCAAACTTGATTCTGTAGCACACTTAGGGTTGCCTAAGTGTCTGTGTGCAGTAGCGGCAGCAGAGAGAGCAGTTTTAGCTTCCCGAGATATTGTGTGTTACAACCCTCTGACATTGTTGGTTCCACATGCAGTTTCAATGATTTTGTTGGAGCAGAAAACATCTCATTTGTCAGCAGCGAGATGGTTGCGGTATCATGTTATGCTGCTCAATTCACCCAGTGTCACTATTCAGCGTTGTACCATTTTAAATCCAGCAACCTTACTCCCTACATCAGATGATGGAGAACCTCATGACTGTTTAGCAGCCATTTCACAGTTGTGATCTCACAGGCCTGATTTGACTGATGTTCCAATTCATAACGCTGATCTCAATTTGTATGTGGACCGATCTACATCTCGCGATGACTGCGGAAAAAACAGAGTGGGATTTGCAGTTGTAACCTTGCATGAGTGTTTGTGTTCTGGCAGGCTTTCAAGTTCTCTATCAGCGCAGGCAGCAGAATTGGTGGCTCTCACAGAAGCATGCAAACTGGCTGAGGGTAAGACTGTATATATTTGGACTGACTCCAAATATGCATATTCCTGTGTGTTTGATTTTGGAATGATATGGTCCTACAGGAATTTTCTGACATCCACAGGGAAACACATTGCACATCACACATTGGTGGCAGCATTATTAAAAGCACTCCTGTTGCCAAAAGCTGTTGCTGTGATTAAATGCCAGGCTCACACAAAAGACACTTCAGAAGTGGCACGGGGAAATGCTTTTGCAGATGAAGCAGCGAAGAAAGCAGCTGATAATGTCCTAATGTTTTCTCTTTTCCAGGAATCCTGTGTTCCGGAGCACCACCCTCTCAGTCTCTCACACACAGAACTAACCTCGCAGACCTCAGAGGCAGAGCGTTCTGCTTGGCGCAAAGCAGGCTGTGTTTTCAAGGATGCTGTTACACTGACTGTAGGTGAGTGTCTCATATATAATCCTATGATTTCTCTTTTAAACACAGTGTCTAAAGCCCTATTCATGTGTGATTAGTTTTACATGAGGATTTGTGATAATGTTATTATTATCAGAGATTCTAAAAATCCCAGCAAAGTCTCTAAGTGAATGACTCTGTATTTCTGTGGTGGGAAGGCAGTGTGTAAACTATGTAGCCCCTCCCACCTCTGTCCTTCACAGAAAGGTCAGTTATTTCATGAGAATCAGCCATAAATATTAGAGAGATCTTGAGCTGAAATTACATTACCCTACCTCCACATTTAAAACTAATCCGGTTTGTAAAGGGTTTAAAAACCAGTTGAATTCTGGGATCTGGTCATAATTCCACTCACATTGTAAAGGGAAATCAGCTCTGATCTCTACATCATTTCATATCAACAGTGAAACCTAAGCCAACATTGAGAGTGGAGCCTCAGAGCACTGTCTACACTGGAGACACAGTTACTCTGATCTGTGAACTGCAGACAGCACACACTGGATGGAGGTTTGTCTGGTTCAAAGGCACTCAATTAGTAAAACTGAAAGATGCAGATGGAGACAGAGTCAGTGTAACAGTGTCCAACACAGGAACACCAGAGTATCAATGTGTAGCACTCATAGGACAGTACTATCAATCAGAATACAGTGATCCAGTCAAGATTTCAGTGAGAGGTGTGTTACAGATTCAGTTTCTTCACAAACGGTTGACTGAAAATATACTAAAATGGTCAGCAGGGTCCACTTCACCTCTACCCTGTGTCTGGTGACATCACACCACACCCTTAATGTGGATCTTGTGGGTGGTGAGCTCACACAATCTCACAAACTGCTCTTTTGGGCTGAGACCAGCCAGTTTCTGTGGTCTGTCCAACAATCAGGTGCTCACCGTTAGAGACAACCTCAGGTCTGGCTCCAGGGGAGGTCCCATTCACCCTCTCCTGGGCAGAGTACATACTGTTCTTTCTGTACTTTTCACAGGTGTGTTTTTTGGATTGCATTTCCCCTGAAGACATTCAGAGGTGTACACTGACTGACACAAGTTCATATGTTAATTTCAATTATATATCTGTACATATATTTTATTTCTTACACCTCTTCCCTTCTTTAACAAGTAACTATTTATTATATAAATAGTTTCAGATCTCATTCAGATAAAGAAGAATGCCTTTGTTTCATTCTCATCTCAATGAAATCTGGTCTTAAAGTCTTAGAATAGTTAACTCATTGTTAACAGGGTGTCGTCATTTCCGGCTGACAGTTCGCGCGCTCAGTTTGTTTGTTTGCTTGCTGCTGTTTAGTACTGTTCCTAAGCTCTTTACTTAAAGTCTTTACTGCTAATACCTTGTTAACTTATCCTTATTAGTTGTGCTTAGTGTTAGTTGTACACTGTTAATACCACTAACATTTTATTATTGTTGTTTTCATATTAATAACTTCTCTCAATTAATAACTCCTTCTCTCCTGATTATGGCGACCGCGGAGGAGCGATCTCTCTCCAGGCTCAGCACGAAGCTTGAGCAGTTGGGCCGCCGAATTCAGCGTCTCCTGGAGAAGCAGACGGAGTTCCAGCGGGAGAAGACGAGGCTCGAGGCCGCCCGCGATGCCTCCTACGTGGCCGTTGGCGCGCCAGCTCCTCCATCGCGACGGCTCCCCGGGATGGCCATCTTCACTCCAGCCCCGAGCTGGGAGCGTCAGCGTGGGCGTGGGAAGCCGAGGTCGTCTCCCCCTCTACTGCAGCCAGTCTTCACCTCTACTAACCGGTTTGAGGTGCTCAGCTCCTGGCCCTCACCTGCTCCGGAACCGGCACCGAGAACTAAACAGGGCAGTGTTCTTATCATCGGTGACTCTATAGTCAGACATTTAAGAGTCTCAGGCACAAAGAGTAAGGCTAGTGTGTCCTGTCTTCCAGATGCTCGTGTCCTGGATGTTGCCAGGCGACTTACCTCGGCGCTGCGGCAGCGTGAGGATCTCGTCACCGTTCTCGGCACCCCACGTGGGGACGAACGACACTTCCGCCCGCCGCAGCGAGGTCTGGAAAAAGCACTACCGTTCGCTTCTGGATACCACTCGGAAGAAGACGGAGGCCAGGATCGTCGTCTCCGGCCCCTACCCACCTACAGACGAGGATGTGAGGCGTACAGCAGGCTCTTCGCACTCCACTCCTGGCTCCGGGTTTGGTGTGGCACTGTCGGCGTGGACTACGTCGACCACTGGGAGTGTTTTCGGGAACGTCCTGCCCTCTACCGCCGGGATGGGCTTCACCCTAGTCATCTAGGTTCTGCAGTTCTCTCTGGGAACATCGAGGATGTTCTTCGCCAGGCTTGACTAACCCCACCCACCAGCACAAACCAGGCAAGTACATTACACAGCAAACAGGTAAGTGATTTTAAGGATACACTTACAGATAATGGCCATTTGTTTGCCCATAGTAAGGGTATATCTACAAAGCTTGCTTTAAGAATTATAAAAATTTGTTACAGTATCAAGACTGTGTCTGTCCCCCGAATCAAACTTAAACCCAGAAAATATCAAACCGCGTGCCCCAATAACCTAATCACTATCAAACCATCAGAAACAGAGGGTAGTATCATCCCCACAGACCTAAAGTTTGGCCTACTCAATATAAGAGCACTTAACTCTAAAGCAGTCATTATACATGAAATAATAATGGATCAGAAACTTGATGTTTTATGCCTTAGTGAAACTTGGGTCAGAAATGATGAATATTTAGCACTAAATCAAGCCACTCCTACAGGCTATAAATATGTACACAGCCCCAGACTGACAGGCAAAGGGGGTGGATTATGTATAATTTACAAAAATAATTTAATTATTAACCAAAAACCTGGTTACAACTGTACTTCCTTCGAAATTATGTACATTAACATAATTAACCCCGCTACAAATAAGAACATTATCTCCTTATTAAACATTTATAGACCACCAGGGCCCTATTCAGAATTTATAAAAGAATTTGGTGAACTAGCTGCTAATTTAGCAGTGTCCTGTGATAAGTTAATAATTGTAGGAGACTTTAACATTCATTTTGAGAAAAGTGATGATCCCCTAAAAAAGGCGCTCACATCAATCATAGATTCTGTTGGTTTCACACAAAATGTATCAGGTCCTACTCATTATTGTAATCACACACTAGACTTGGTTTTGACCCTGGGCACGAACATAAAAAACCTAAATACACTCCCTCAGTCTTCCACGGTCTCAGGCCACTACCTAATTTCATATGAACTGAGTTTAGATATTAAAAAATGTACATGCCCACATTATTATCTAAAGCGCTCACTAACCCCATCTACAGCCCCTAAATTTACTGAAAACATCACTGATTTATTGACCTCAGTCAGTAGTCCAGCAGACCCACTGGAGCTGGACAGACTAACGGACTACTTAGATAACACTCTTCGATCAACTTTAGATAGTGTAGCACCGCTTAAGCGTAAAAAGCTACAACAGGAAAAACTCGCTCCCTGGTATAATGAAGAAACACTCTCCCTAAAACAAACCGTAAGGAAATTAGAGCGGAAATGGCGGTCGACTAAACTGGAAGTATTTCACTGTGCCTGGAAAGACAGCCTTATCCAATATAGAAGGGCACTCGTCAATGCACGTTCAGCATATCTGTCCTCACTGATTGAAAATAATAAACACAATCCTAGAGCACTTTTTAATGTAATCTCTAAACTTACAAGCAATCGGGCAGCTACTGATCCACAGATCCCAGCCATTCACACCAGCAATGCTTTTATGGACTTTTTTAACAATAAGATTGAAAATATTAGACAAACAATAAATACCATATTACTAAATCCAGCCTGTCTGTCATCTGGTGTGGATGATATAGAACAAAACATAGAAGAAAGACTAGAGGACTTTGACTCACTACCACAGCTAGAACTGGAGAAAATCATCTACTCGTCAAATTGTATGACCTGCACACTTGATGCAATACCAACAAAACTATTTAAAGAAGTATTACCAGTCATAATCAATCCCATTTTAACAATCATAAATTCGTCCCTTAGTCTAGGTCACATACCCAAAGCATTTAAACTAGCAGTTATTAAACCCCTGATCAAAAAACCGAATCTTGATCCTAGTGTACTATCCAATTACAGACCCATCTCTAACATTCCCTTCATATCTAAGATCTTAGAAAAAGTTGTGGCCCAACAACTTAGGTCATGCTTGCATAAGAATAACATATATGAAAAATTTCAATCTGGTTTTAGGCCACACCATAGCACCGAAACAGCTTTAGTTAAGATAACAAACGACCTTCTTCTCGCCTCTGATCGAGGCTGCGTATCCATGCTAGTTCTACTAGACCTCAGTGCAGCTTTCGATACAATTGATCATACTATTCTGCTAGAAAGATTAAAAAACATGGTTGGAATAACAGGAACAGCCCTATCATGGTTTAAGTCTTACCTCACAGATCGCTATCAGTTTGTAAACGTAAATAATGTTTCTTCTACTCATACAAAAATGAGATTTGGAGTTCCCCAAGGCTCCATTTTAGGACCTTTACTATTCATATTATACATGCTGCCACTGGGCAGAGTTATTAGCAGGCATGGCATTACCTTCCACAGTTATGCAGATGACACACAGTTATACATATCAGCCAAACCAGATGACAAACCTACACTAAAGAAAATGGAGGACTGTGTTAAAGAAGTGAAGCATTGGATGTCATACAATTTCCTTCTGCTAAACAGGGACAAAACCGAGGTTCTCCTTCTAGGTCCAAAACCTGCTATAAATAAGGTATCAGACTTAATACATAATTTTGACTTCCCTGTTCTCCCTAGCTCATCAGCTAAAAATCTGGGTGTTATAATTGATTCAGATCTATCATTTGATCAGCATATAGGTAACATTACAAGAACAGCTTTCCTACATCTTCGGAACCTCGCTAAGTTAAGAAATTCCTTATCCCTCCCAGATGCAGAAAAATTAGTTCACGCTTTTATTACATCAAGATTAGATTATTGCAATGCACTTTTATCAGGATGCTCCAGCAGAAACTTGAGTAAACTCCAGTTAATTCAAAATGCTGCAGCCAGGGTCCTCACTAAAACTAGAAAATTTGATCATATCAGCCCAGTATTATCGGCCCTTCACTGGCTTCCAGTTAAATTCCGTAATGATTACAAAATTCTTTTACTCACGTATAAATCCTTACATGGTCTCGCCCCTGAATACTTGCAAGACCTCATCACACACTATGAACCACCAAGATTACTCAGATCTCAGGGCGCCGGCCTCTTACTAGTACCCAGAATTCATAAGACTTCAGCGGGGGGGAAAGCCTTCTCCTACAAAGCCCCTCAGCTCTGGAACAATCTTCCAGCTAGTGTTCGGGACGCAGACACAGTCACTATGTTTAGGTCTAGGCTCAAAACACATTTGTTCAGTTTAGCCTTTGGCAACTAACCTCTGTCTAGTTTAAGGTTGTCATTTCAGGAACTCATGGACATGGAGAATCAGGGTAAACCTGGATGATGTGCTCACAATTTCTCTTGCTTGGAACGAAGGATGTCTTTGCCTGAGCTCCTTCTGGTTTCCCTACTCCCAGTCTGTTACAGTCAGATCCGTCACCACACTAAAAAAATATTCACATGGTCTTATTCTCTGCTGCACTCAACTAAATTAACTGCTTCCCTTTACTGTTTTACTGTTTTCTGAGAGAATGGTGGCCCACTGATGGAAGATTGTTTGCTGGATTCTCCTGCAGACCAGACCAGACCAGCTGCTCACCTTATTATTATTATTATTATTATTATTATGTAGCATAATGACACTTCATTGGTGATCATTTAAAATTCAATCTATAGTTTGATCAGAGGAGGATGGGTCCCCTTTGTGAGTCTTGGTTCCTCCCAAGGTTTCTTCCTCCAGCCTCGAGGGAGTTTTTCCTTGCCACTGTCGCCTTCCGCTTGCTCGCATTGGGCTTTGATTTAAATGTCCTGTTTTGAAACTGTGAAGCTGCTTTGTGACAACGTCAGTTGTAAAAGGCGCTATACAAATAAATTTGATTTGATTTGATTTGATTCATTGTGACCACAATTTCAAAAATGTAGTCATCGACAGAGAAAGTGTTTTTTCCATCACATATACTTCATTTACCAGGTTTTCCCAGTCATCTATTACAGGAGGATCAGGAGTCAGCCACGTCCTGGTTATGACATTTTTTATGACATTCAGATTAATAAAATGCCCCACAAATATTTCAACTAACCCATAATGTTAGGGATATCTCTCCAAGAACAGTGTATCAAAACCCAAAGGTAATCCTAAATTAAATGTTTTCCAGTTTTTAATGCAATTCTGTACAAAAGATGTTTCAGTTTCATGCACTCCCAAAATATAAGCCAATGGCCAGCCTCCTGAACCCCACATAGTCTCTGACATATTTGGCTTTCTCCAGGTTTTTGCTTTGGTTTAATACAAAAACTAATTACACACTTCCACTTAAATTCCCTTGAGTTATATATGAAGTGATACATTTTCATTGAAGCTCACATATCCTAAGCCATATCCTTCATTGTTTTCTCAAAGTAAAGTCACAGCTGAAGGTAATGATAAAAGTCTTGATTTTCAAGGTTGTAAATTTTTTTAACAAACTGAATATATCTCAACTTGCCTTTTTCCACAATACTGCAATATGCTGTTATACCTTTGGTCAATCGCAAATTTAAACATGTGTCAGATTTGGTGTTTCCCTCCTTTCTTTTCTGTTCCCCTTTTGATTTCATTTGATTCTCATTCTCTTTCTCTGTTCTGTGTTTTGTTTACATTCTACATGTTTTTTGTGATTTCCTTTGTGACTTTGTCCGTTCTCTGTTAATAAATGTCTGTGTGTTTACCTCCATTTCCTCGTTCCTTGTGACACTCTATTACCTAGATATTGGGTGTGAACTCAGTGTCATAGATGCACCAGCTAATTTAATAGTTTTTCTCAAATTATATTGCCTTATTATTTTAATCCAACATTTTAGTTGTGTTTCTATCAGAGGATTCTCTACAATGTCAACATTTTGAACTAATTCAGTGTTTCCTATTAGCGCCTGTGTAGGAGGATCTTTTATCAATAATGATTCATCCAGATTTATCCAGATTTGGTCGAGCCATATCTCTTTAGACTTTTGGGAGCTGTAAAGTCTGAAATTTTATTCTTAGTTTTCTTCCCTGCCTCATAAACCTGGAAATGATCTTATCCCATTCAGAAACAGCATTAGGAGGAATTTTAAAAGGGAGAGCGTGCCACAGAGAAAACATGGATGTATGTTCATCTTTATGGCTTCAACCTGGTCCTTAATACCAAGAAATGAAGTCAAGCCCCATCTTTGAATATCTGTTTTAATATTTGCAGTAAGAGGCCCCAAAATTTACCTCTGACAATTTAGAATGATCATTAGGTAAGGTAATACTGAGTGATGTTCCAGGAGTTTCAATTTTGCACGATAAACGCACTGTGACTGAAGATCATCTGTTATTACTCCACAAATTGCAAGTAACCAAGCACTGCACTTACAAGACAGAGGTGGTGTGTCTAGACTTTTTCAACCAATGGGGAACAGATTCATTTTTTTAATTTGTGGATTTTATTTTGAACAGAGTAAAGAGTTATGGCTTAGTGATTACATTATATACTTTCTGTTTTGTAAACAAAAGAAAGCTGCAAGCATACCAGGAAGATGCTACGACTGTGAGGTGTCTGGTGACTATGTTCAACTCGTTGACAGTTTATACACTTATCTGACATTACATTATTTAAAAATGTAGACACACTGACAGGTCAAATGACCGTTTCAGCTGCTGTAGGTCTGTATCTACAGTTGGATGAACTGGTTCTGTGGAGAGTCTAATGGGAATGGGTCAGTGAATGGTCAGTGCGTTAGTGAATAGAGCTGTATTTTTGACAGTGAGGTGAAACATCTGAAAAATACAAGATTGTACATATAATACAAATAATTTGTGTGTGTGTCTTACGCCTGTCTGATTCAGGAGCTTCATTCTCAGTCCTCAGTTTGCTCAGTAGTCTAATGGCAGTGTGTCCATATCTGCTGGTGTCCATCATACTGGGAATGAAATGCTACAGAGCTCGAGGTAAGAGCTCACACTCTTCATGTTTTTCTGTAAAGCTCTAAAGAACCACTAAAAGGAACTGAGTAGGTGTGTTACACGCCATCAGCCTTCAGACATTGCTGCATTAAACCTACACTGAATCCTGACGTTATGTTCATCATTGTGTATTTCACAGCTAAACCAGATGAGATCATTACATGAGGCCTGACAGATGCTGGAGCATCTTACCACTGCTGACAACCACATTTATATTTTTATTTCCACTCCTCTGTGCGAAAAGCTCCTTCAACTGAAACTTATACACATCATAGGCCTTTTCTCACTTCCATTAATAACGTACAAAATTATTTTCCTATTTTAATAACCGTGTGCCTTGCTTATATTATTATATTCATAGCATAATGTAACAAACAATGCTCTATTCTATTTGTAAAAAGCTAAGGCAGTGGCAGTGTTAAACAAGAGTTTTCACAAATGTATTAATGTATTTGTAAATGGATCAATTTACATTTGAGAAGCTAAAACTGATCATTGTTAATTAGTGTGATTAATCATTTATTCACTGTTATTGTTGTTAATGGTGTTTTTCATATGGTGTGTTTCCTGTTCTACTCAGGGTTAGTTTTTTATTTTATAAAAAAATGCTGAACTGTATTAATAAGTGTAAAGACTCTTGTTGTAGAAAACAATTTTATTACTTTGTGTTTGTTGACAAATATCCTTAAATGATGATTAGTTAAATTAGCATACTCATTGTGTGAAATCCTGTACCCTATATGCATTTATATGAATGACTAACCAGCATTTACATTATGAATTACTTACACATGTAGTTAAACATTTTTGCTTGATTCTGCACTACTAACTCATATGATAATTACTCCTAAAGATATATTATAAGCTAACTTCACTATATGGCATGATAACTTGATATTTACACACAGTTTTAATTCTTAACGTCTAACCTTGAACAGATGTGCACTCCAGGATTGTAACACACTGACATCATAATGTTGGGCATGGAGGCGCTGATCTGTAGCTTCTTCTTGTGGCCTTGAAGTGTATTTCTAACTCCTTCAAATTGGTTTCTAATCTTCAAATTGGTGACCCCGACGTGCGGGAGGTCCAGACGGCGGACAACTTCGGACTCCTTTCCACTTGCGGCCGCAATATAATAAGGTGGGTGTGCAGACCCTGTTTTATTCAAATTCTGCATATTGGACATTTTAAATTGGAGTGGTGTGGAGCCCCGAAGGTGGTCCGGAGTGGGGTATTGAGCAAATCAATTTATTTTGAATATGTTTTTATAATTTTTTATTGGTTTATACATTTGGGGTTGCTTGGTTATGGAATAGATGGATGTTGTTCCCATCATGGTATTTTAAATTGTATTTATAATGGTATAGATGGACGTTGTACCCATCTGAGACAGAGTGGTGGCGTCCTCAGCTCGGAACCTGACGAGGTTTCGTGTTAATTGCCTGGTCTAAGGGTAGGCCGTGAGAATTCGTCTCCTCAGAAGTATATTAATATTAGCGGATGTTGTACCCGCGAGCGGAAGTTGTCCCCGCGTATTAATTAATTAAAAAAAAAAAAAAAGCAGCGGAAGTTGTCCCCGCGTATTAATTAATTAAAAAAGAAGCAGCGGAAGTTGTCCCCGCGAAATGATTAAAATAAAAAGAGCAGAAGTTGTTCCCGCCACAATTTGTTGTATATTTTAATGAAATTTGATTGTGTATTCATGTTTTATGTCTGTTTGGAATTGCCTGTTATTCTTACAGGCTGTTATGTGACTGTCGTGTATGTTTTTGCGAGCTAGAGGGCGATAGAGGAGTGTCTTGCTGTGTATGTGTATGTGTGTGTGTCAGCTGAAACAATTTTTTTTTGGGAGAAAATGGAGAAAGTGGGGGACTGATCAACCCCCTTTTCTTCTCCGGTTGCTTTTGAGTGTGGGTGTGAAGAAGTCTCCATGTGCTGTACAGAGCCATAAATTTTATGTGAGTGTGTTTAGAGAAAAGGGGGGAAAGGACATCTCTGTTTTTAGAGTGTCAGAGAGAGAGTGTGTTTAATGAGAACGGAAAATGTCATAAAGAGAGATTTAGAAATTAATAGGGAAAGAAATTTGTAATGGTATAAATTATGAGCTTCGTTCAAGGACAGTTATTTAAAGAATATGAACCTCAATAAAATGAGGGGTTTGTTTATCTATGACAATGAGCCTGAACGGAAGACGTTTTAAAACAAAATATATAAAGTTAATTAAATGAGCTTTCTTGGAGACTATACATTAAGAAAATATAAACAATGAGCTCCAGAAAGACGTTTTTAGAGGTTGAGAATAGGTGAAAGGAGAGCAAGGTGTAAAGCTGAGTAATTAATAGGATACATTGGGGAAACTGTAAGGTTTAAATATGGGAATTAAAGGGAAAATTGTTAATTGAACACTTGCTCTAATTTTGAATCTGGTGTCTTTGATATTGTTAATTTAGATTTGTGGTGGATAAAATATATTTGGTATTTTGTTTACTGCTTATTGTCTTAAGAATCTTATTTTTCCCGTTTAGTTAGTATTTTTTAACTATGGTAGTTTGTCTAAAAATTTATTTTCTGCCACGGTTTGAATTTTTCGTTCATCATAACATATTTTGTAACCTGCTTGCTATTTCTCTAGTTCATAATATTTTGCTTTCACTTGCTATAACATATCTTGTGATTTCACTGTGGCTTGTGGACTGTTGAGTGTGGCTGGAACCTTGTTTTCGTTTTTAAAATATAGTCGTTGGTTTAATTCTGTGTTGTGTGATACTAGTCCTGCTTTTCTTGCTTTTTCTATTTACTATAAATTGTATTTCGTATATTGGCGTGGTATTTGCTTCTGCCTAACAAGCTTTTTCGGTCCGTGGGTCGGTTTCATAATTAATGTAAATTAGGCTTGACTTGCTTTTATATTCAATACTGTGTTTGAAGACAAACTTATGTTTTATATCTACCTGTGAAATTATTCACAGGGTTGAGGAGGTTCTGCTTTTCTTGGCTGAGTTTGTAAACTTGACTGTAAAACTTTGGACTTTTTCTTTTATATAAACTAAGGCGGACTGTGCTGAGAGCAGCGGCGGCTGCGTGGGCGATTTGTGTGGGTGCTGGGAAACTGTTTTGGTTCACTCTGAATTGATTTGCAATTAAAGGGTGAACTAGAACGAAGACCAATTCAGGTAAGGTCCAATTTTTTAATCAGCTTCTTACAGACATTATGGCTACTACTAGAGACTTAAATAATGAATTAAACGCCATTTACGGCGTGGGGAATTGGGAATGGAAATTGTTTGTAAAACAAATTGAAATAATAAATGAGGGATTAAAACAGGGAGAAATATATTTGGAAAAGCGGGATATTGTGCACAAAAGTGTGCTACAGAGATTTGAAACGTGGGCTAAAAATACACACAGGGGAGAAAACTTATTTAATCACCGGTATTAATCAGTTGAAAAGAGAGCTGGAGGTAATATTAGGTCAGGCTGAAGCAGAGGTTAGTAAGGCTAGCCTTTTCCAAAGACCTAAGGCAAAGACAAGTTTAAAAATAGCTAAAATAGACATTGCGGAGCTTCAAAATTTTAAAATGGCATTCCTCAGTCTCATTCCGCAGCTCTTACTTTGAAAACACCAGGTCCGTCACACTCGAACGCCGTTTCACTCACTGCGGAGAACACGGAAGTGGACAGTGAGTATATGAAACACAAGGGGGAGGAGCCTACAGCTCCGCCTCCGCCATACAACCTAGGCCTCGTCATAATAGTTGATAATATCCTACCAGTCTTCAGTGTAGAATCAGGTAGAGTGAGTGTTTGGATGGACAACAAGGGAGGGGCTCTCTTTCTGAGCAGCCAGCTCAAAGAGTCAGAAACACAAACGTACACACAGACGACCCATTCCAATTGCGAAAGACACGAGTCAATTTTAAATACACACACGGATATTAACACCGACTGTTCTGACATTATGGATGACAAGGGAAAGCATGTAGAACAGGATAATCCGCGCCTTGTCGATAAACAAACACTGACAACACCATTTAAGAACCCGATGCCACGTAAAAATAAACAAAAAATCAGGATTAAAGCTGATTTAGAGGGATATATCATGTGATGACTTTGATCAAGATGAGGGACTTATAGCAGATGATGAAGACAAAACATTGCATGCCATGGAAAAACTCATATTGGAAGAACAGAGACAATTGGACTTAAAACAACAGACTTTAGAATGCGACATGCATACTTCAGACAAAACGGACATTTTGAGACGTAGCACCGGACCCCGACACCCGCCTGACAGATATACGTCTGACACTAACATTGATACTATGCTTCCATTAGTGGCCACTAGTACAGGAACATATAAATATGTACCATTATCACTAACTGATGCACAGACTTTGGTCGATCAGCTTCCGCCTTTATGTAGTGGAGCGGCTGCTTGGATTAGAAAGCTGGACAGTCTGACAGGTGGCGTGACTATAGCACTTGGGGATTTTAGAAACATTATTAAAAGATCAACTACTTCCATGGAAGCAGCTGAAATAGAGAGACAGGCTCAGACATCTACTAAACCTAACTATGATCTTCTCTATATGAACAAATATAAGGAAAAATTAGATAATAAAGACAAGGAGATACTTAAGTTACAAAGAGACCTACTAACTGTTCAACTAGCAGAAGCCAGGAAATCTATAAATAATAATAAAAAGCAAACAAAGTCTGACACCATGATGCCTATGACTGCACTGCCACATATGCAATCACCACAAATATTTATGAACAAAAACACATACATGCCTACTCAATCTGGGCCACCACAAAACCCACCGTATAATTATGGACCAACTCCATATTTCTTATATCAGCCCTACTCATGCGGCAGGGGGCGCGGTAATGGCAGGTGGAGGGGCAGGGTCCACCACCAGACCGGGGCGTGCCTAAGATGTGGAGCTTTGGATCACAGGGCAGCACAATGGAAGGCACCACTCTTTACTGACACCAGCTATCCACACCAGGCACTACACCCACAGGCGGCACCAAAACCGGAACTATCACAACTTCCTGCTGGCCAATACAGCATGGAGCCGTGGGGTGGACATTGACGGGGCCCAGAGGAGCACCAGGACAGCAGGGCCAGGGCAGAACCCATGCTGTCATTAACTGTGGGGGCCTCCAAAATCACTTTTCTGGCAGACACGGGAGCCACATTGTCAGCCATCAACACAGTATTACCCGCACACCTGATGAGACCTCAACAGGATGAGTCGGTAGACATTTACTGGGGTTTGGTGACGGACACGTCACCACCACTAATTGACTTGTTCCAACAGTGGGCGCCTTGGATTACAGCAATGGCACCCTATGTCCCTCTGCCCGACCCATTCCATGTCACCTTGTTCTATGATGTAGGGGGAGATTTAACTTACTATGAAGCTTTTCAAACTGAATTAGAGGGCACACAGTGGTCGGTTGACACCACAGGGATTTATGTGGGTCCTGAAGGGGTGGCATCTCCTGTCTCACTAACACCACAACAACTAAATTGGTACAAACTGTCTGACACGGCGGCACCACACATTTCACTAGCTCTCCATCCGGGACACGAGGCCAAGCAGTTGGGCCCTATGGTAAAAAGAGCAAATGAGGCCACGGATTGGGTCCGGACCTAGCTGCCTGGTGTCATGTTTTCAAAGTCAACATAGACATATCACATCACTGATAACTCACCAATCTTAGTCACATTGCACCATCAATTGCTGCCTAGACACCATGGTTGTGAGGACTGTGATTATCTACAGATGGAGGTATTATTAGCATCACTACCTGACACATTGTGGTCCACAGGACCAGATGATGTATGATAGACTAATCAGACACTTGTCTATTTTTGTATGAATATTACACAACCAATTTGGATTGCCCAATATAACCACAAAACCAGAGACTGTGTAAGACATGTTAGCATTTTTAGAACTGACTGGTTACAGCAGACAATACATTACTGACTTTGTCGGACGAACATAACCTTTTAGGGACATGGTGAAATTTATAGGGATGAGAAATTTGTCTGGTAAGCTGAATTGGACGGTGGAGTCGGTACAGGCGTTTATAGACGTTAAACAAGCCTTATGCATTGCAGTTGACTTGGCCAGACCTGACTATTAATTACCTTTTTACATGGATGTTTCTGAAACAGACACTGTGATTAATGGTGTACTGTTTCAGAAAAAGGGGGAAGGTAGAGCAGTACTAATGTATTTAAGTGTCCCATTGGACCTTATAGAGAGGAGACAATCACAGTGCACAAGACATGTAGCAGGACTGACTAAATTAGTTTAGAAAACAGCACATTTGGTAGCAGGATATCCATTGCGCATTCTAACCACACACGGAGTAGTAGCGTACATAAACTCACAGATGTTCACACTCACTACATTGAGACAGAGACGCATTCACAAAGCATTGACTGCACCCAACATCACCTACACACACGAAGGAGTTAATATGGCAGATGGGATGTTGGAAGGTCCACCACATGAATGCGAGGAACAGGTGGAAAGGCAAGGAAAAGTAAGACCAGACTTACAAGCCACACCCATTCCAGGGTCATGGAATTTATGGACGGATGGGTGTGGGTATAGGGCAGATACAGGTGAAGTCAGAGCAGGATACGCAGTAGTTCAGGAAGCGAAGGGGGAAACACATGAGTTTCAGACAGTTATAGCAGACGAAGTGAAACAAAACCCATCGGCGCAGAAGGTAGAGCTGCACATATAGGAAAACAACAAAACACTGGAAAATTAAATACAATGGTGGCACCCATACATGTCAGCATTAGTGGTTGATTACATCACTAAATGTCAGATTTGTAACACTCAGAATGTAGCAAAAGCATTTAAACTAGCTCCAGGAAGGTTTCCATTGCCAGATTCTCATGGACATGAGATTCAAATGGATTACACAGATATGATTGACCCCATTAGGAGATATAGATATCTCCTGGTCGTTGTAGATAGATTCTCGGGGTGGGTAGACGCACTCCCCACTCTGAGGGAAGATGTAAAATCAGTCTGTAAGTTTCTGATTAATTGTTGGATTACGAACCATGGGTTTCCTAAAAAAATTATTTATTTTTTATATTTTTTCAGATAACGGGAGTCATTTCACGAGTAAAACACTGCAGTGGGTGGAGCAGTCGTTGGGGCTGCGCCATAGCTATGGTTGTGTGTATCATCCTGCCTCACAAGGTCAGGTGGAGAGGATGAATCAAAATTTGAAATCCAAATTAGCAAAGATCGAACTGGCCACGGGCATGAATTGGCTTGATGCCCTTCCAATTGTTTTAATTAGTGTCCGTAGTTAAGTGAACAGAAATACAGGGTTCACTCCTTTTGAATTAGGGAGGGGCATACCTTTTCAAGGCCCCTCCAGTGCGCTTGCGTCCCCCCAGAAACTACCTCAAGCAGAGTACCGACAGCTATATGAAGAACTAAAAGCTGTTTGTAAAGATTTCTCTATACAGGTGCAGGAAAGGAGAGAAGGAGAAGAAACGGAGGAGAACGATCCAGAAGTGACAGTCTCACCCTGGGTCCTCCTGAAGGTTATCAAGCGGAAGTGGTATGAACCTCGCTGGACAGGACCCTACCAGGGGACAGAGAGAACCAGTTGGGCAGTCTGGCTGAAGGGTAAAGGCTTATAGTGGTACCACCTCACACAGTGCAGAGCCACACCGACACCTAACATCAAACATTCACTGAAGGAAAAACAACACCTCAGAAGAGGCTGATCAAGCAGCCTCAACCAACATAGGGGCAGAATAATCCCCTGAGGCAGGGGCACGACAAGGAAAGTCTATCCTTGCCCCCAGCGCAGATCCCTACCAACGGATGAAGAATACACTTTAACACATACACATATAGGGCTCATTGTAATCTCTTAGTCCAGAGAGTGAGTGGTAGGACAGAGGTGTCCACTCCCAACAGGAGTGGTGTAATTGCCCGCTACCACCACAATCTGCCATCATGCTCTACCTAAGTCACTCGCCAAACCGGGGGTGACCTAGGCAGACCAATCTAACATTAATTGTTTACCATTTATCTAAATGTATTGACCTGTCAGTTGGACAGGTCAAAAGGGGGAATTGTTGTAGAAAACAATTTTATTACTTTGTGTTTGTTGACAAATATCCTTAAATGATGATTAGTTAAATTAGCATACTCATTGTGTGAAATCCTGTACCCTATATGCATTTATATGAATGACTAACCAGCATTTACATTATGAATTACTTACACATGTAGTTAAACATTTTTGCTTGATTCTGCACTACTAACTCATATGATAATTACTCCTAAAGATATATTATAAGCTAACTTCACTATATGGCATGATAACTTGATATTTACACACAGTTTTAATTCTTAACGTCTAACCTTGAACAGATGTGCACTCCAGGATTGTAACACACTGACATCATAGTGTTGGGCATGGAGGCGCTGATCTGTAGCTTCTTCTTGTGGCCTTGAAGTGTATTTCTAACTCCCTAAATTTTAGTCTCTAGGGAAAAAAAGTGCTGAGAAGAGAGGCCCATTGTAAGCCTGACCAGATAATGAATGTCTTCAGGGTCACAACAGGCACCTGAATATTGCACGTGAAGAGCTGAGTACTAACACGTGACATCATGCATATTAATATACGCTAATCAGCCAGAAACGCCTCACCACCAGGTTATACGTCATCATGGGTATAACTTTTTGAGTCAGATGATGGGAGGTCAGAATTTTCACTTGGGACGGGTATTAGACTGTTCTCAATGTGTGAATTCTCCTGGATCCAGTATTTTGGTAAATAAATACTTTGATTTGCTTTGAACTTCACTCTGTGTCTGCGACTCTCTCGTAACGGACATGCCTCCCCCGAAGAGGGAGAGTGTATTTTGGACCTTTTTGTTATTTTCTCATTAGTTGGTAAATTTTAAATACTTCGAGAACGGTCTAAAGAAACATTTTTATCTTCACTCTTTACTGTGTCTAAACTGAATAAATGAGTTGTTCATGGTATTTCAATCTTTAGTTAATAACTCTCTACTGTTTTAAAACCAGTAGCAGCTTTTCAGCATCAGACGTTACCGTCTCACTCTTGTTCATGAGATCAAGGCGAACTGACAGCAATTACTTACACACTGTAGTTTTTAAAAAATAGTCTATTTAAAAACTTTGTTAATATGATAGAGAGAAATCTCTAGTCTACATGAGTCACTCAGTCATCGGAACACATCTTGGAGTATGATGATCTACTCTCTCTGACTTTACATCTACAAGGTGGACCACTGCGTTCGGTGTGTCTAACAGAGTGGACAGAGAGTGGACACAGTGTTTAAAAACTCAGTCTATTTAGGGGTGGAGCGTCTGTGGCTGAGTCTACATTCAAGTGTAAAGTTGATAGAAGTTAAAGTGTAAAGTGAAAGGCTTCACCTGTTGGGTCACCAGAGACCAGCTTGAGGGCATTATCCACGCACATGCCCATCAAACACACTGCCACTGATGAGAGTGACTCCACTCTTCAATAAAATGAATCCACACTGAACCCTGCTCTTTACTGTAGATCAGCACAAAGGAGAGGGGGACACTTCTGGTCCCAAGTGTACACTCTTAACAAAAATGGTGCTACAAATGGTTCTTTGAGTGACGTCATAGGAGAAGCACTTTGGGTTCCACAAAGAACCATGTTTGTTTAAGAGATGTGTGTGTGAAGAACCTTTTAAAGGTTAAAAAAAATCCATCAATCGATCTTAAATTTCTTTACCCACGTAAAGTTATTAGCAAAAAAGTTTTTTTTTAATGGAAACAACAGTGGTTGGAGAGTATGTAGCTCTGTACTAGATCTTTTTGGTCCACGTTCCTACAGAAGGGTTCCAGGGGTCAGTCCTAATCTTCTTGTACATTACCTATATTCTATTCTGATCATTCATTACGTTTATGAGATTATTTTTAAGTTGCAAGAGCTTTTTCAATATTTTTTGCTGCTGACCCAGGTTTAACTGGAAAGTCAGCAAGATTAAAAATTAAATCTGATTATTTATTTCTTGCCACCTTTGGACCCAAAAGCAGGACCTCTGTTTTGTTGCTGTTTAGAAGGACATCTAGCCTTTCACGTCTTTTACACAGTCCTCTATTTTCTTTAATCTGTGTTTCTCAGTGGGCTTGGCTGAAATATACAATTGCGTGTTTTCTGTTCACAATTGCCTGGACCCAGCTCTGGATTGTCTGCAGCTGTTTACAGTACTCTGCTGACTAACTACAAAATTATGTGTTATGCTGCAAGAAAGTAAGGCAGCACCCTCCCACGTGGGATGGATAACATCCCTATCTATAAGACCAGGCTTGCCCTCAAAATGTAACCAATTGTCTATAAAACCCACTTGATTTTCAGAACACCACTTGGACATCCAGCAGTTTAATGCCTTAGTCTGCTGTAAGCTTCAGCGCCGCGCCCCATTGGGATGGGACCAGAGCAGATTATGGCATTGAACGTTGTTTGGGCCAGTTTAATCACCTCTCTAATATTACCCTTACTTACCTCAGACTGCCGCAGACGAATATCATTGGCTCCTACATAAATGACTATCCTCGAATATCTCCTATTAGCTAAGGTTGCCACTAATGTCCGGTGCTCTGGCTCCCTGTAAACAGCTAACTGTTACTGCTGGTGCCCCTAACGGAGTCGAAATTAGCTACTCCTCAGCAGTTGCTTCGCTGAGTCGTGCCTGTTTGACATGCGAATCAGAGGAACATGGTGTCCCAGTGCTAGCTTTGGCCTCAGCGATAGCATCATCCTTAGCTTTCCGACTATGATGCCAAGATATCACCCATTCACCCTGGCATTTCAGGTACTTACTGCTTTTGGTAGATTTATGAACTTACACAAGAAACGTTACTGCAGGAGCAAGTGGAAGTTTTAGTGCCTCTGTAATAAATGATCCTGTGGAGATAATCTATAAAATAGATCTATGGATGGTTAGTAAGTGGTAAAGACAAAAATAAGTACAGAAATAACAGTAGAAACAAGTAACAGGAAAACCAGGGCAAGCAAAACAGCTTCTTCTAAACAGGTACAGGAACGTCTGACTTCTTAGCGTATGGGTCTGATCTCATAACAGCTGATAGCTCACTCAGTTGGGTACTGGACACAGACCTGGGTTTGGATTTGGAAGCTGTTCATTAAAATACCAGCTGGTGTTTGCATTGTTTAGAAGTTTTATGAACTGAGCAGTAGAAACAGTATAAAATATTTTGAATTAAATGTTTTTACAATAAAATAAAATGTATTTTTCCCTTCTGCTGTAAAATGACTTTAGGACAGAGGTTCTCAGACTTTATCGACCAAGGGTCACTTAAATTGAATGCAGAGGTGCGTGCGTTGCTGAAGGCTAGAGATATCGCTTTAAAATCAGGCGATAAGGCGGCCCTGAGAACAGCGAGGGCCAAACTCTCCAGAGCTATCAGAGAGGCAAAGCGTGCACACGGCCAGATCATTCACAGCCACTTCCAGAGCAGTAGAGACACTCGGCGCATGTGGCAGGGCATCCAGAGCATCACCAGCTACAAGACTACACTACCTGCTTGTGACAGAGATGCTTCCCTACCAGACGTGCTGAACCATTTCTACGCATGGTTTGAGGCACAGAACAACGGAACGGCGAGAAAGTCAACCCCTTGTCCCAGCGACCAGGTGCTGTCTTTTACTGCAGCCGACGTGAGGACAACTCTATGCAGAGTCGAACCGCGGAAAGCTGCTGGACCAGACAACATTCCTGGCAGAGTGCTCAGAGAATGTGCAGACCAGCTTGCTGATGTCTTCACTGATATCTTCAATACCTCTCTTAGCAGTGCCGTTGTTCCAACATGCTTCAAGAACACCACCATCATCCCGGTGCCTAAGAATTCTTCTGTGTCCTGCCTCAATGACTATCGTCCCATTGCACTCACACCTGTCATCACAAAGTGCTTCGAGAGGCTCGTCATGAGGCACATCAAAACCCTACTTCCCCCCACACTGGACCCTCTACAGTTCGCGTATCCTCCTAACCGTTCAACGGATGATGCCATATCCACCACGCTCCACCTGGCACTCACCCACCTGGACAAGAAAGACACTTATGCCCGAATGCTGTTCATAGACTTCAGCTCAGCATTCAACACCATCATTCCTCAGCACCTGATGGGGAAGCTGAATATACTGGGCCTCAACACTTCTCTCTGCAACTGGATCCTGGACTTCCTGACTGGGAGACCTCAGTCAGTCCGGATCGGTAGGAACACCTCCAGCACCATCACACTGAACACTGGAGCCCCCCAGGGCTGTGTGCTCAGTCCACTGCTGTTCACACTGCTGACCCATGACTGTGCAGCGATGCACAGCTCAAATCATATCATTAAGTTCGCTGATGACACGACTGTGGTGGGTCTCATCAGTAAGAACGACGAGTCAGCATACAGAGAGGAGGTGCTGCGGCTAACTGACTGGTGTGAAGTCAACAACCTGTCTCTGAACGTGGACAAAACCAAAGAGATGGTTGTAGACTTCAGAAAAACAAAGGGTGAGCACTCGCCGCTGAACATCGACAACTCTGCTGTGGAGATTGTCAGGAATACCAAATTCCTTGGTGTTCACCTAGAGGATGATCTCACCTGGTCCACCAATACCAGTAACATCAGAAAGAAAGCCCAGCATAGCCTCTACTTTCTGTGCAGGCTGAGGAAGGCGCATCTCCCCCCTCCAATCCTCACCACTTTCTACAGAGGACTCATCGAGAGCATCATGACCAGCTGCATCACTGTCTGGTTTGGAAACTGCACGGTGGCAGATTGCAAGTCCCTCCAGCGGATCGTGAGGACAGCTGAGAAGTTTATCGGTGCGTCTCTTCCCTCCATCACAGACATCTACACCACTCGCTGCACCCGCAAAGCACTCAGCATTGTGGGAGATCGCACACACCCTTCACACACACTCCTCAACCTACTGCCGTCTGGAAAAAGGTATCGAAGCATTCGAGCCCTCACATCCAGACTCCGTAACAGCTTCTTCCCACATGCTATCAGACTCCTGAACACCTAGAGACTGAGACTGGACTGAGGAAGCGCACACACACACATGTAGTGGAGTATGGACCAAATATGAATATTGGACAATGAAGGAATAATGAAATGAAAGGTTTTGAATTAAACCTTTCTCACTCTGACCAGGACCTTCGTCTGGTTCCGAAGTCAACATTCCACAGGACTGTTTGAACAACAGGGTGCAAAGCCTCCACACACGCACGCACATAAGATCAAAGAACCCCCTCACGTAACATATGGCATCTGGATCCCCTAACCTCTTCAGGAACTCGAGATAACTTTTATGATGCTTTTAGAGAGACAGGAACTTCAAACAAAGAAGAGAGCTTTTACGGCCGCCTATGACAAAATGGCGCCTCAATATCCCTTATCTTTCACGGGGATCAACAGATGTTCAAACCAAAGTGACCTCGAGTGAACTCCCGTGAATCACCAACCAAAAGCACGGATCAACAGCGACACCGAATGGACACTGGCGAAACTACGCCTCGCTCAGAGTCGCCGGAAAACAATAGCGAAAATAATCGAACTCTGAATTATTTGTATATAAACGAATGTATTAATGTCACTTTCTGTACCCTCAGATGAATGCCTACCTCCTAATGAAATGATGTATAGTGCCGATTGTTTCTATTACAAAGATCAGTTTTGTCTCTGAATGAGAGAAAATGGATTAATGTTTTATTTTTCAGCGTATCATCACGAATTGGACGTGAACAATGTACTCAAGATGGGACCTTATGTAAATGTCTGATATTAATAGTCCAATGTACTCATTGTTATAGGTTGATAACAGGTATAAGAATTTTGATACGAGAAACTCATATTCCTTATGTATGAATCACAGATTCAAACCCCCTCCTCCTACTCTCTCTCTCTCTCTCCCTCACGAGAGTCACGTGAGTCTGGACTCGCGTCCAATCAGAAAGAAGACGCCTCCCATTAGGGCGTGACCGCGCCAGCCTTGAAAAGGCCAAACAGCAAGACAGACAATGAGTTCGAAGTTTGAAGAGTCGCGAGGACTCTACAAAAGTAACGGACCACTGAAAAAGAGAGGACGCCGACGAGAAACCTCGAAAAAAAAAAAACGCTGTCTCTTCCACGCCGACAACGAAACAAAGGAACCCTCTCAGAGACTTCAGAAAAGCTTACGAGAGACGTCTCGAAATTAGCTAAGAGTATGAAGTTTAACTAATAAGTCGAGTAATTTGAATATCTTTCTTCTCTTTTAATCTTGTTTATGTTTATTACCTACCTAAGTTTAATCTCACGACTAATCGAAGCAGGGGAACTTATTCGTGGCCAGAATAAGGAAACACTGCCGAGGTACCATAGAGTCTTAGAATAAGTGAGTTTATTGAAGCGGTTTTTCAGTTCTGGAGCTGCAGCAACCAGCGAACTTTCGTCTAAACGTCCATATTTTGGACTCTCCCACTCCGGACCGAAGGCCGAAGAGAGGATCCTGCCGCCTGCGTCATCACACTCCGGGTACGCCCGAGACAACTCAATCAACAAGAAAGACCTCCACGCTAAACCAGCCTGGACGCTTCTGCGGTAAGAACCGCGAGACTAAGTGAGACGCCTCCATTCCCAGGATTCCAAAGAGCCTCTGCATCCAAACGAGTGGTGAAAAACCGACGAAAAGTAAGCTAAACTTATGCACTTCCAGAGCTGAACACCGAATTAAGTTCTTGATAAATTCTGTATTAATTAAACCTTAGTTAGTAACCTTAGTCACAAGTTAGAAGTGCCTAGCTCACCTTAAGGTCAAAATCAGTTCCCCCTGCCGGACACCGTGAGATTACAAGGTTGTGCTATGTTAACTAAATATCTTCTTTTTATTAATAAAAATCTCATTATTTGAAGTCACAGTGTTTGCAATTTATTCATTAGAATTTCTGAAAATCCTGAAGAACTCATTTAGCATGATTATTATTCATTCTCAAACTAATTATTAATGTTTTAATTGCTTAAACCAATTATAAATCTTAATTAATATCATTAAGTCAAATATCAGAGGTTGGAGGAGTTTGAATAAGGTCAAGGCTATAAAACAAATTATAAAATTATATGTATATGTATCGGGGTGTATGACCAGCATCCACTACATATAAAATATATATATTTTATTGGCGCCCAACGTGGGGCCAGGAAAAAGGCTTTTTAATGAACAAAACTGTAAAACACTACACTGAATAACGATTGAGATTCAAAGCTTGATGTGGGTAATTTCGTGTTGTGTTTGTTACTGCTGAAAAACTGTTCTGTGATATATACCGGTTAGAAAATAAGCTTGGTTGTTTTTGAAAGAGCGCGGCTCTGCGCCATTTTGCATGCATTAAATTGAGGCCTGGGCACGTCTGAACTGCGCGAAATTCCGCTGTGAGACTTTGCCGTCGGATTCGACCTCCCGCCGCGAAATCCCGGCGAAGAGAGACCACCGAACCGAATACCCCCGTTCGTTTTAAACTGGGTCGCTACCAGCGTTAATAACGAGATCGCGCGCTAGGCGATTGGGAGGTTATTAAACAGCCGAAAATACGGCTTGTATGAAGAGCAGTCTGCTCTCGTCAGCTGTTCCTGTTAAACTGAAATCATATTCAGAAAGGAACGAACCCCTTTTAAGGGGCGGAGCTGAAACTAAGGAGGGAAATTCAAAACGCCCCCAAAACAGAGGAAGACAAATTCCCTCTTGTGGTATAAGTGCGTAATTGCAGGGAAAAATACTTCATAACTAGCGTCTATTGAAGCGTGTCCTCCCTTGCTCCTCCTTGTGGTCAAGTGGTGCTACCCTTGACGTTTGATTCCCGTACACCCTCTAGTGGTTGGGAGGTTGTCCGCCGAGACAACATAAGTGTTTAGCAGCCCTCTGGTGTTTAAAAGTTGTCATTACAGATGAAATTCTTTTAAAATACCTTAGTGTAAAATCTCTGTTCCCCTTTTAAATTGTTATTTTTACTTTTGATAGAGTATCTGAGCGTTTAAAATCTTTATCCCATTTTAGATTTTAATCTGATAACGCCCTCTAGTGTTGAAACTTCCCGCTACAGTGGAAATTCCCACTTGTGTTATATTGTGTCTGCCCGTACTGTGTCGATTGGGATTCCCACCAGCGCCGACTGGTGTCCATTGCTGCTATTGCATTGTAACTTGCTTGTCGCCCTCTGGTGTCCTAGTCTGGTATTACAATTTAAGCTCAACTTAAATACTGAAGCTCGCTGTTGCCATTCAGACTTACCTTCAGTACCCTCTGGTGGAGAAAACTTGCTATCGCAATTGAAATTGTCGACCAGTTCACACTGATAAGACCTGGTATCACAGCTCTAGTGGCTGTCTCTAAACTCTGCACATCTGAATAATTACAAGTGAAGGCTTGGAAGCATAATAAGTTGATACAACCACAGCAGACAGTGTGCAGTAATTAGAGATTGACATTTTAACTTGATACCAGACCACAAACGCAGTTAAAAGAGAGAGTCTTTTAATCTTGCTGTTCTTAATAATTCTTTAATTTGGAAAATTCTTTTACTTTCATAATTCCTTAATTGGAAATTATATCTAATAATAAACCTCACTTAATATTAAAATTCCTTCATCCAAATTTTTCCACAATCCTTTAATTCAAAATTTTTAATAATTTTAATTATTGAAAATTTTTTTTCCTCTCTCTCTTCTTTTATTCACTCGCGCATAGCAACTTTCACTCCACCCTCTCCTACTAACAGACTTCCCTTAGAGATTCACAAGTGAACTCTAACACCATACATACTAGCAGTTACTCTTAGAGCACTCGATACAGGTGAATTTAGTTCAGATTTAGTTAAGAAAAGGGATTAGCGGAATTAATCCTAACTAAATAGAAGTAAGTTACACCTCGCAGTTAAAACACAGCTAACATGGCAGAAGGGACTTTTTCTTCGGAAGTATATGTAGAAGGTTTGTGGGATGAGGCATTCTCTGTTCTGACCAGCATCACCAGTGATGTGATGCCTGGACTCGCAGAAACTGTGCAGAAAACCTCACAGGCCCATCGTGACCACATGGTGGCTAAGTGGGTAGAGAACCACTTAACCGACATCCTCAAGGGCAAGCCCCTAACTGAGGCATTAGGTCAGATAGCCCTCCTCGCTGTAGTACAGCTAAGAGCCAGCGAACGTGAGCTTGAGGTATCAAGGCGACAGCAGGCAAAGGTAGAGGCAGAGCTAAGTCGACTTCAAAGCGAAATAGCTGAAGGGAACACGCTGCCCCAGGTCACACCCGATGTGCCACCTAGTGCCGCTACAGAAAGACAAGGCCAGCAGGAAGATAGTGAGGATCAGGAACCAGACTCAGGGACCGTAACCTTTAGAGCTGCTGCAGCACCTCCTCTGGTATCAACGGGTATTTCCCCTTCCCTTGTGTCTCCTGTCAGTCGTCCCTTACAACGCCCTGCTAGACCCAGAGCACTGCAACCCAGTGTCTGGTCCCCTCAACCTTTACCCTCTCATGGTCCCTCATACAAGGACCTAGATAAAATCGCGCGTAATATAACCCGCTTTGATCCCAAACCTGACGGTTCTAATGATATCTTTTCCTACCTAAAAGATATTGACTTCTACCTCCAAAGGTTCCCCGGGATCACCATAGATGACAGACTATATGTGATTAAACTGACCTCCAACCGAGACGTCAGCAATTTCATTGAACGTCAGCCAGACTATGTAAAAGCGCGATATGATGTGCTGTGCCAAGCCTTGGAGGAAGAATTCTCCAATCACCTGTCACAGACCGGACTGGCCGCTGCTTTGAATATAAAACAGCAACGCCAGGAATCCCCTCAGCAATATTATAACCGACTCAGACAGGCGTACTTCGGACCTAGAAATGACTCCGGAATGGAGGAAGAGTTAAATTTCAAATCACTATTTATCCAAAACCTCCATCCCCACACCAGTCATCAGTTGGGAGTCTCAGCTTGCCCTCGCACCCTGTCTAGCAGGCAGCTGCGTGATTTAGCACTCAGAGGTTTCCTCAAAACCCAACAAATTCCCAACAGGCGGTCCGAAACACCCCAAGTCTTCAATGTCGACTCCAGTTCCCCACATTTAGAGTTAGAAGGTGCCACCCAGGCCGATCCACCAAGATCCGCCCTGAACCCTTCCTCCACTCCGTGGACCAGTGAGGGCCCGAAACCTCATCCGCCCTCACACCAATACAAGCGCTACCCTCCTCGCAGGCCAGACAGAAATCACGACAAAGATTTCTGGAACCCTCGGGACAGGGCTGGGTATGGTCGTGACTATTACCCTGTAGAAAACCGCGGTGCGGGCCGTGGAAAACCATCACATCCCCATAAGGGATATGAGCGAACAGCTCCGAACCAGCTTTCTGATTCCTATAGAGAAAAGAAAGAGAAATACTGGTATCAAAATAAAGGAAATCACGCTAGAGACAAGCTCAAAGGCACGGAACTCAGCTCTAAGGAGTTAGAGGACATCCGCCGAATGCTTGCAATGATTTGCAAAGAGAAAAAGAAAAAACCTGACGTTCTTTCTATCACCTCTTCGCGGTCTAACCCAAAGCCATCCTCTAACACCCCAGAAATGTTAGAAAGTTATGTAGGAGAAGTGACAAGCGAAGCTCCGTCTTGCAGCGCACCGTGCAATCTCCTCGTGACCCAAACAAACACTGAAAACCCGATGATACAGGGGGGTGACTCGCAACCACCCTCCAGTGCTGTTTTAGTTGTTCAGTTAGACGGTAAAGAAGGTTTAATGCCAAATGACCCTTCAGTCATTGAAGGCGACACACCCGTCCGACAATTCATGGGACACTTAACTGAGAAAGGGGTTGCACGCAAATTCTACTTGTCCACCATTGTGGAAAGAAGGCTAGTACATGAGGCCCTATTGGACACTGCATCAGATGTCACGCTCATGTCTTCCGCCTTGTTCCACCAGGTTCGAGCCATTGCGCGGCGTGAAAATCGCGAGATACAGCTCCAAAACTGTTCTCTTAAAATTCAGCCGTATTCACATGCAGGCCTCACTATCCAATCTATGGCACTAATACACTTAGCCATTGGACCAATGACTTTAGTGCATCCAGTCCATGTGTCTCCTCTCGAAACAATTCCCTTCCTCATCGGCAAAGATCTCCTTAATCGCTTCGAACCACTGATTGACTTCAAAAGGTCAAAGATCTGGGCACAAGTGCGTGAGCCTTTACCCATCTGCACCCCACACCACCGGGAAGCTCAGTGTTGCCGCCTCGAAATCCGGCCTGAATCAATAGGAGATCCACCAAGTCAGATCCCTCACTTCGAGGAAGAGGAAACTGAGCCCATGGCAGCCACACCAGAGACAGCAGTCTCTCCCTGGCCCCCTAGTGCCATGTTAGAACAACGGAACACATTCCTGTGCACTTTCACACAGCCGTCCACAACAGACGCTCCAGGCCTTCCCATCGTGAATGGTCTCACAATGCAGGACTATCGTGTAGACAATGCAGTTCTGGCTCTATGGGCCGACCAGTCCGCCATAAGCCAAACCCTCTTTAACACTCTGCGCCTTACTCAACCAAATATTCCTTTGGTGAGCAGTCCTTGTCGCTTTCCTCTTAACCTGACATCAAAAGCAATGTCACCCACTGATGGAATTTGCGCTTTAACCGTCCAGTGGAACAAAAGGGTAATCACCCATTATTTCTTAGTCGTCCCTAACTTGCCGCACGACGTTTACATTGGTAGTGACTTCTTGGTGCGCCTCGACGTCCACGTAGACACCCTCAATAGTGTACTGTGGTCTTTGACTGATGTTTCAACGGAAACCTGGTCCTCCGATCTCAGCAACCTAGGCTCAGGACAAACTATTCCCGAGATATGTCAGGTCACTAACCAAGGTTCACTTGTGGTACCTGCGAACGCAGCAAATGTACCCATCCGCTTAGTCATGCGACCTGGCCAACACTTAAGCCACGCGCATGCACTTTTCCAACCGTCACCTCAGTTCTTCGAACTAGGCCTCACCCTCGAAGCCACACCTTTGGTGGAGACGCGAGCAAGATCCACCTATCTATTCGTACGGAACGAAACCACTCAACCCTTGACGATCCCTCACTCATCTCCTCTGGGTTGGTTAGTCAGTACGAAATTCCATGACTTCGAGTTGCGAATTCCGATCATAGGACCAATGCCTGAATCCCTGCTTCTTGACCAGGCAGAATCAAAGGTGTTCTACACTCATCCGACACGAGCTGTTGCTCTCTTCTCAGCTCTGGACATGAGTAACGACGCCATTTGCAGGATAGATCTCGCTGACGACGGTCAAATGACGATCACGGTCCTTTCCATAGATTCATCCCCGGAATCCTCCCGGGAACCATCTCTTCTTCCCGAAGCGGGAGAATACACTTCAAATCCACGTACTTCAAAAGAACTATCTGACTCCGAATTTCGTATCCAAGTCGAACAAGTTCTAAAGGAGGCCGACGCCCTCCAAAGCAAAGAAGAACGTGAGAAACTCTGTGAAGTGCTTCTTAAATATCAAAAATCTTTTTCCAAAGATTCAACGGACTGTGGTCTCACTGACATTCATTCAGTACGTATTCCCACTCGTCCAGGAGCACCACCCACGTTTGTCCGCCAATACAAAATTCCGTTGGCATCCTATGAACCGGTACAAGAAATCATTGATGACTTGCTGGAAAAGGGCATAATTCGACCCTGTAACAGCACGTACTCGGCACCATTATGGCCCGTCATAAAACCAAATGGTAAATGGCGCTTAACCATCGACTATCGGAAACTAAATCAACAAGTTCCCTTGTCTCGATGGCCGATGACACAATTGGAGCAAGAACTTCCCTCGGTCCGAAACGCTAAATACTTTTCCACCATCGATGTAGCCTCTGGCTTCTGGACCATCCCGGTGCAAGCAGAAGACCAACACAAGCTCGCTTTCACTTTCGCAAACCGACAGTACACATTCACTCGGTGCCCTTTTGGATATGCCAACTCACCCGCGGAATTTAATATTTTCTTAAACAAAGCATGCCCTGATGCCCGCGAGCGAGGCACCCTCATATATGTGGACGACATACTCATGCGTAACCACTCCCTACAGGCACACATTGACGAGATTGATCATGTTCTTGACCAGCTTACAACAGCAGGTGCGAAAATATCACTCTCCAAATGTCAGTGGTGCAGAACAAAAGTGAATTACGTCGGTCTGCTCGTAAGCACTGATGGTGTTGAACCACAAGTGAGTCGAGTGCAAGGGGTAACAAACTTCGCAGCACCCACCAATCTTAAGGAACTCCGCAGTTTCTTAGGAGTATGCAACTACTCACGACAATTCATAGAGAACTATGCGGACCTAGCTCGTCCACTTTATGACCTCCTGAAAAAGGACACTCCGTTCACCTGGGGCGAAGCCCAGGAACACGCCATGCAGGCACTAAAATCGAAACTGTGCACGGCTCCATGCCTTGCCTATCCTGACAGTAGCAAAGAATTCTACCTAGAAGTAGGGTTCTCGAACCACTGTCTCAGCTCCGGTCTGTATCAATTACACGACAGAGACAAACGTGTCATAGCCTATGCTAGTAAAACTATGCTGGCTGCCGAAAACAAATACAGTGACTGCGAAAAAGCACTACTAGCAACAGTGTGGGCAGTCAAACATTTCTCCAACTACCTAGGTGGTCAGAAGGTGATTGTTGAAACTCATCATCAACCAGTCACTTTCCTAAACAGCCAACGAATTCGAGAGGGTGTAGTAACTAACGCTCGAGTAGCATCATGGCTAATGGCTCTCCAAAGCTTTGACTTAGAGGTGCGTTACGCGCAAAACTACAAGAGCCCCCTAGGCACAGGCCTTGCTTCCTGCAGGCGATGCGAAGGAGACATGCCTTCCCAAGTGCCACAAACTCTAGAAACCCTCTTACCTACCATGGCTAACCACCACTATTTTGATCCTAACACATGCAAAGACCTTGTCACTGCATATGTAGATGGTTGTTCGTTCCGCCGAGAACACACCCTGATGGCAGGGGTGGGTATTATCGGAATAAACGGATGGCCTCACGAACCCCTAAGTTTCAAATTGGGTGCTCAGTCCTCCCAATATGCTGAAATAGCAGGAATTCTCATCACAATCCAGTCTGCGGTCCAGAAAAGCGTAAAAACGTTGGTGATCTGCACAGACTCCAACTACGCACGCCTAAGCTTCACATGCCACTTGAGACTGTGGAAAACCAACAACTACACCACGTCAAACAAAAAGCCAGTTAAACACAAAGAGCTTTTCGCGGCATGCGAACACTTGGTAGACACGCATGACCTGCAGATCTACTGGAAGAAAGTGAAAGGTCACTCCCGAGTCCCGGGAAATGACAAAGAATTCAATGGTCAAGCAGATAGCTTAGCCAAGCAAGGGGCCCGCGAAGGCACATTGTGGACATTCGATCCCTCCCTTTTTCCAAACCCACCCGACATCGAAGTCCTAGCTGTCACACGGTCTCGAACTGTAACAAAGGCGTCGCCTGACAATGCCAAAACTACCATTGTCTCTATTAACCCTGCTTTTTCGGACGCTGACTTAGTTACTCTCCAAGCTCGAGACCCATCCATTTCGAAAATGCTTAGCCATGTCTCTGACCCATCTACTAATCCCATTACAGCACAAGATCTTGACACCATACCAGGCCTTAAAGACCTATACGGCGCCAGAGCGTCCCTCCAAGTCGTCAAAGGCTTGCTAGTTCATGCCACTGACTCGCACACTTCACCTACGTTCGTGGTTCCTCAGTGCCACAGGGGGGTGATGCTGATGCACGCCCATGACTCCCCATCTGCGGGACACAAAGGGGTCAAAGCAACACACCATGCGCTCAGGCAGGTGGCATATTGGCCCCACATGGTAAAAGATGTGGCTGACTACATTAAAGGCTGTCTGGTATGTTGCCAATTTCAACCCTCGAATCCTCTTCATAGAGCCCCCTTGCAAAAGAAAGGAGTATCCTTCCCTTGGTCAAACCTCCAGATAGACTGGGTTGGACCACTCACTCGAACAGTAAGAGGTAACAAGTACTTCCTCACAGTCACGTGTGCATTCACTAAATGGGTAGAATGCCTCCCCGCACCGAATGACACAGCGCTAACCACTGCATACTTACTGATGAACCATGTCTTCTCACGGTTTGGCCTACCCAGCCGTGTCGACTCTGACAGAGGGACACATTTCACAGCTGAGGTCATGCAGCAGCTCTGGCAACTCTTAGGAGTAAAAGCCAGCCTTCACATTAGCTACCATCCTCAAAGCTCAGGTCAGGTAGAACGAGCCAACCGAACTGTTGTTAGCATACTGAAAAAGTACGTAGCAGCAAACCAACGAGACTGGGATGTCAAACTCCCCCTCGTACTGATGGCCATACGGGCGACCCCACACGACGCGGTCGGGGTCTCACCCTTTGAGTTGATGACAGGGAGACAAATGACTCTGCCTCTACATCTGTTATATCAGCCAGGTGAAGCTAGCATAGCCGTAGCCTACACCACTCATCAGTATATGGAGGATCTGCAGAAACACCTCAAAGCCACCTTTGCCTTTACCCAGCAGAAACTGGAAAAAAGTGCAGAAGGTCGCAAAGCGTACTACGATCACAAAGCATCCCACGATGAACTCCAAATAGGGGACAAGGTATGGTACTACATCTTTGTCCAACCTGTTGGAAGGTCGCGAAAAACAGGGGGGAATTTGGCCCGCAAATTCCTACCCCGATGGTCCGGTCCCTACAAGATAACAGACAAACTGTCCCCCGTTGTTTACAGGATCAAAATAAACAAAGCTCGGGGCAGTACTGAATTCAAATGGGTCCACCGCAACCAAATCCGACCACACACAACCCCCATGGGACTTGTAGGGGATACTAACGCTTGTGTTAGATCATAAACGACAGAACCCAAGGCAGAAAGGGTGTTAGTTAACAAACAACTATAACCTTCTACTCACACCTTAGTTCTCCTATCCCTTTTCCCTTTTTCTCTCACTCTTTAGCAGGCAACGAGCTTCTAACCAGACTGAGGACACTCAGGGTGCAAGACCCTGGTCCCTCATCGTCAATTATTGTAGAGTGCTTACCCTAGGAAATTTTTATCAAAAAGGGGGGTATCATGAACATTTTTTATAATTTATCTAAACGACTCGCCGTAAATACCCTAAACCTAATCATGAGCATCTCTTCCGGTAGGATGGCCCCGCTGCTCATTCTCCTGATCGTCGGCTCCCTAGGAACCGCCGT
Source organism: Hoplias malabaricus (assembly GCF_029633855.1). Classification (NCBI taxonomy): domain Eukaryota; kingdom Metazoa; phylum Chordata; class Actinopteri; order Characiformes; family Erythrinidae; genus Hoplias; species Hoplias malabaricus. Next base: position 111,506 of record NC_089813.1, on the reverse strand, counting down.
GCTCCCTGAAGTGATTGAACCGGGTCCTGACTCAGGAATAATAGTGAAAGACCAGCCGGGACTGCTAATCACTAATTGCCGCCTCCATACCCAGAGAGTATTTGTACGGTTGAATCCCGCCGAAGCGTGTAGCAAAAACCTACCGATAACCACGCTGCAGACTGGCCGGAATGGAGTTAGATGGACTGAGGAAGCTATCAGCCATGCTGAAGCCGACGTAACTCACATGTTCCGCCAGCTACAAAAGTTTACCGTAACGCAATCAGAACTAAATGGTTTTAATAAACGACCTAAACGCTTCATAGGCGGATTACTAATGGCAGCTGCAACTGTGGGATCACTACTGAGTCTCGGAACGTCCGCCGTCAATGCCGTCAATGTAGCCACTGTTAAACGTCAAGTAGGGGAATTGCAAGCGGAAATTCCGAACATTAAAACCCAATTAGACAAACAGCAGCAGCACCTGCAAACCATTGGGCAAACCCTACGTGGCACCGTCGTAGTGCTCAACGCTCACAGTGTCGCTTTGAACAAAACGCTCCAGACGGTTAACTCCATGCTTTCAGTAGTACAACTTGACCTTGCCCACATCCAGCTTGTGAATATGTTATTGTCTGATATGCTACAAGAAATCAGCTCCTCTGTAGATAGCCTAGCCATGGGGAGAATCCCTCCCTACCTGGTGCCCCTATCCTTAGTACAGGAGATTTTATCCACAGCAACTCGAGAAGTAGTTACTGATCTCCAGGCCCACCTAGCCTATACCTTAGGTAGCGCCATCCCAATTTATGTTAATCCTCAAGACCGAGAATTAGCATTCATTATTAACCTTCCCATAATGGCGCCTGAAAACATATACCGTTTGAAAGATGTTGTCAACGTTGGTTTCTGGCAAGATTCTGCCTACGTTCGTGTGAAAACAACATCTCTTGTAGCATACCAAGACGATAACCCTGACCTATATCTGGTACCCAATTTGCTTATGTGCACACTCACTAAAGACATTCACTACTTGTGCCCTAGCAAACCTTTCATTCGTGACAGCGCAAATGGGATCTGCGGCCTTAAGCCTATGATGAGTGACACTCAATGCCCGGTAGTCGTCACACCCCGACGTTTGGTAACCAGTACTCAAGCTGAAATTGTTGGAAATCGTTGGTTGGTTAACACCCCCTTTAGAGAGGCCCTACTAACCTATGATCAACATGACACCTCAGAAAGGGTACTCCTTCCTAGCCAAACCTTCTGCGTAGACGTCCCCGTAAACGCAATCTTACATGTAGGAGACCTGGCCCTGTATCACCTAAACCCTGACCAATATGAGAGCGATATAGAAATCTCAGAGTTCTTCTCTAAACACACCATCGAGCTAGATACTAAAACACTAACTCGCCTAGAATATGAGGGAACCCAAGTCATTGACCTAACCCCCATAGATAACACTCTTAGAGAACTATCGTCTCAACCCCTATGGCCAGTTCAGCCTGTCACCTATGCATGGTCCACCCCGGACACCTTACTAGTTACCCTGGTAGGATTAGGATATCTTTTGACCTTTGGTATAGCTTGGTTCTATTTCAAACGCACTCGAGCCCTCCAGAGCAGGTTAGAAACTTGGTCTAATAAAATGGTCAAATTCGTTAGACATAAGAGAGCCCAGAGAGGTGAACCCCCAAGTTTTAGATATGAAGCCGAAGGCCATGTCGAAGAATCAGCTCTCGAGGTTGCGTTTGAACAAGACCTGCCCCTAAATAATTAGGATCCCTTCAGCCTGCAAACATACACATTCCATATGCACCCATACACTAATAGTAATACATCAGCTCTGGAAATGTGTTTGAATATGCTTGCTGATCTCACCTTCCTCCACAGCAAAGTTTCTTTTCAGCTCCATGCTCCCTGCAGAACCATAAAACTGAAAAGAAAGGGGGGAATGTAGTGGAGTATGGACCAAATATGAATATTGGACAATGAAGGAATAATGAAATGAAAGGTTTTGAATTAAACCTTTCTCACTCTGACCAGGACCTTCGTCTGGTTCCGAAGTCAACATTCCACAGGACTGTTTGAACAACAGGGTGCAAAGCCTCCACACACGCACGCACATAAGATCAAAGAACCCCCTCACGTAACATATGGCATCTGGATCCCCTAACCTCTTCAGGAACTCGAGATAACTTTTATGATGCTTTTAGAGAGGCAGGAACTTCAAACAAAGAAGAGAGCTTTTACGGCCGCCTATGAAAAAATGGCGCCTCAATATCCCTTATCTTTCACGGGGATCAACAGATGTTCAAACCAAAGTGACCTCGAGTGAACTCCCGTGAATCACCAACCAAAAGCACGGATCAACAGCGACACCGAATGGACACTGGCGAAACTACGCCTCGCTCAGAGTCGCCGGAAAACAATAGCGAAAATAATCGAACTCTGAATTATTTGTATATAAACGAATGTATTAATGTCACTTTCTGTACCCTCAGATGAATGCCTACCTCCTAATGAAATGATGTATAGTGCCGATTGTTTCTATTACAAAGATCAGTTTTGTCTCTGAATGAGAGAAAATGGATTAATGTTTTATTTTTCAGCGTATCATCACGAATTGGACGTGAACAATGTACTCAAGATGGGACCTTATGTAAATGTCTGATATTAATAGTCCAATGTACTCATTGTTATAGGTTGATAACAGGTATAAGAATTTTGATACGAGAAACTCATATTCCTTATGTATGAATCACAGATTCAAACCCCCTCCTCCTACTCTCTCTCTCTCTCTCCCTCACGAGAGTCACGTGAGTCTGGACTCGCGTCCAATCAGAAAGAGGACGCCTCCCATTAGGGCGTGACCGCGCCAGCCTTGAAAAGGCCAAACAGCAAGACAGACAATGAGTTCGAAGTTTGAAGAGTCGCGAGGACTCTACAAAAGTAACGGACCATTGAAAAAGAGAGGACGCCGACGAGAAACCTCGAAAAAAAAAAAACGCTGTCTCTTCCACGCCGACAACGAAACAAAGGAACCCTCTCAGAGACTTCAGAAAAGCTTACGAGAGACGTCTCGAAATTAGCTAAGAGTATGAAGTTTAACTAATAAGTCGAGTAATTTGAATATCTTTCTTCTCTTTTAATCTTGTTTATGTTTATTACCTACCTAAGTTTAATCTCACGACTAATCGAAGCAGGGGAACTTATTCGTGGCCAGAATAAGGAAACACTGCCGAGGTACCATAGAGTCTTAGAATAAGTGAGTTTATTGAAGCGGTTTTTCAGTTCTGGAGCTGCAGCAACCAGCGAACTTTCGTCTAAACGTCCATATTTTGGACTCTCCCACTCCGGACCGAAGGCCGAAGAGAGGATCCTGCCGCCTGCGTCATCACACTCCGGGTACGCCCGAGACAACTCAATCAACAAGAAAGACCTCCACGCTAAACCAGCCTGGACGCTTCTGCGGTAAGAACCGCGAGACTAAGTGAGACGCCTCCATTCCCAGGATTCCAAAGAGCCTCTGCATCCAAACGAGTGGTGAAAAACCGACGAAAAGTAAGCTAAACTTATGCACTTCCAGAGCTGAACACCGAATTAAGTTCTTGATAAATTCTGTATTAATTAAACCTTAGTTAGTAACCTTAGTCACAAGTTAGAAGTGCCTAGCTCACCTTAAGGTCAAAATCAGTTCCCCCTGCCGGACACCGTGAGATTACAAGGTTGTGCTATGTTAACTAAATATCTTCTTTTTATTAATAAAAATCTCATTATTTGAAGTCACAGTGTTTGCAATTTATTCATTAGAATTTCTGAAAATCCTGAAGAACTCATTTAGCATGATTATTATTCATTCTCAAACTAATTATTAATGTTTTAATTGCTTAAACCAATTATAAATCTTAATTAATATCATTAAGTCAAATATCAGAGGTTGGAGGAGTTTGAATAAGGTCAAGGCTATAAAACAAATTATAAAATTATATGTATATGTATCGGGGTGTATGACCAGCATCCACTACACACACACACACACTTCTTCACGCAAACACTGGTCTGTTAGACTGAAAATGAGTGTACTGTTTACACATATCCGGTTTACATCATGTTTACATCCAGTTACCGTTTACAGCACAAATACACTTTAAATTGCAGTGTCTCTCTCCCCGTACTATGGTTTTGTATTGCCTTGTATTGCATTCTATTGTATTGTATTGTATGGACATTGTTTTGTATTTTCTTCCATATTTTCCATATTTTTGCCCTTTAATGTGTATGCACTCTTTTATGTTGCACTAGCTTTGCACTAGTTGCACTTTAATGTTGTGTATTGTTTTATGTTCTATGTCTTTTGCACTTTAATGTGTGTGCACTGTTTTATGTTTGCACTAGCTTTGCACTAGTTGCACTTTAATGTTGTGTATTTTTTTATGTAGCACCTTGGTCCTGGAGGAACACTATTTCGTTTCACTGTGTACTGTAAACACTGTAGACTGCTGAAATGACAATAAATTCAAACCAAACACTCCACGTACCAACTGTGAGTCTTGTCACAGAACCATGTGCCCTCCTGCTTCTTCCTTTGTTCCAGGGGCAGGTGAGGGGCATAAGGCAGAGTCTTGCTTGAATTTCTACATGGTTTTGTTGCCTTTAACTGGAATTTGAATGATTTACACAAAATGATTCTACAATAATTACTAAATATTACAGAGAGAACACATGACTCGGCCTAAACTAAATGTTTTAAACACAGTTATAAATTTATGAGAAAAAATGTGAAATAAGCATTTTGAATGAATCAAAAACAAGGAGAGGTCAATTTAAAATCAGTTGTGAGTTTTAAAGGCTATAGGTGAAAACAGCACAGTTCTTGGGGCAGATGTTCACAGTGGCTCTCAGGGCTCGTATCAGAAGATCAAGGAGGAGCGGTGCCTGTGTTAAACTGTGTTTAAGATTCTTGATGGGAAACAGACAATGTACTTTTCCTTCAGCTGAATATATTCTTTTATTTTGTCTTCACGTGTACAGAGGTCTCACTTTGTTTCCCTCTGTTTTTGTCCTTCAGTGTTTCTCAGGTTTGGTTTCTCAGCCTTTTTTTAGGGTTCAAGCACTCAGTGCGTAGTTTTCTCTTGTTTTCACTTTGCCCTTTTTGTAATGAAGTCCAAATTGCTCACGTCTGTCTCTAGCCTTTGCTTGCATCCAGTAAGGAGCTGAAATTGGGCTTTCTTTACATGGATTTTGTAAATGACTGGGGGATTACATTCCCTCGCTGGAAAAGAGAAGAGGAACTCTGTCTCTACTGAACTATGGTGTAAGCCCATGTTGTCATTTTATTTTATTGAATTTTTTTTTTTTGACACAAATGAATTTCATTAAACATTAATTAAGAAAACTATGAAACATTATGTAATTCACACAATCTTTAGATCTCCAGTTATTAATAAATTAGTATTTTTGAGGTCATCTGATGTACCTCCTCTTGCTGCTTCACGTATCACCACTGTGTTCCACAGTCTGAGAACCATATTAGGAGATACGAGCTCTGACCGCGACAATATGTTAGAGTTAGAGTTCAGTGAACGTCACAAATCAAACATGTGTCTGTCTCAGAGAACACAGGAGTTATGTTAATGTCTGGGGTCTGACTTCTTGTGTCTGTTTTAAACTGTGGTAATGACAAAATGGAACGGAAATGAGGAACGATCCCCAAAACAGCATCATTTCACACTTATCTCTCACAGTTCACACCTATCTCTCACAGTTCTGAGCATGAACCTGTAGAATAACTGTACACTATGAATCCAAAAGCTTGTACGCACATTCTATAATCATTAAATTAACATGTTTAAAGCACACACACTGTAGGAGTAGATGTGGGTTAGATGGGTATAAACCTCCAACCACTGGGCTGTGGAGCAGTGGAACAGTGTTCTCTGGAGTGTAATACATGTGGGAGTGAGTTGGAGTGATGTTTTTAATCCAGATTAATCATTCAACATCAGTAGCTGCTCTCCCTATGAGGAAGGTACTAATGATACATATCATTATAGAAATAATTTTAATGATCTTTATTAATATTGTAGCTTTGATAATCTTAATGAAGCATTGCAGTTGTCACATCCTGGCCCTTTCTTGTTTGTTTTCCCCTGCCATGTGGCTCTGTTTGTCTGTCATTGTCCATTTCTCCGCCTTTGTCCCGCCTCTGTTCCGCCTTTTTTACCCTCGTTATCTGTGTCAGGTGTGTCTAGTTTGTTTTGGTATTTAAGTCCCTTTCCCTCACTTCCTGGTTGGCGTTCATTGTTCTTTGTACTATTTCGTGTATTGGTGTCCGTACCCGTTTCCTTTCCCTAGCCAAGTCGTGTTGTGTGTTTCCTTATCTAGTGTGCCTGTCTTTGTTTGTTAGTTTGTTCTATAATAAAGTCTGTGTTATTAGCGTGTTCGTCCCTCGATCCTGACAGCATTGGATGACAGGACATGAGAAACATAAATAAATAAATAAATAAATAAATAAATAAAACAAACAAGTATCAATAACTTGGTGAATATAAACCTGAAAATAAAACAGCTAATAAAATAATAAACAATATTATTTGAAAATAAAAGTGCAGTGGTCTGAGGGTTGGGGCTTTAACAGAGAGATGTCCGGTGATGCCTCAGATGTCCGAGGCTGGGAGTCCAAGAGAACACTACTGGCCTCTGGGTGGGTAGGATGACCCTTTATTTTCCCCCAGCTCCTAGCATAATGCTAATCAATGTGGGTGACAAAACAGCTGATATAAATGATCTGGATATTTAGCATTCTCCTCCAAGTGTGTTGATGTGCTCAGTTCAGCTGTGTTTGCAGCAGTTTGAAAAGAAGCAGTGGTTGTCCTTAAGTGTCTCAAAGGAAGGCTGTGCTCCTCTTTCTCCCAGATTAGAGCCAGTGTGAGACTGAAGAAATCTGAACGAACAGGAGGAATTATCTAATCTGAGGAGAAATATTACACAGTTATTTAAAAATACATTAAAGCAGGAGTAACTTTCTGTTTATTTTGGACGATCAGATTAAATCTTCTGTTACTGTTGTGACACCAACAAGTCCTTTATGATATTTAAATCCACTGTGTGTGTGTGCGTGTGGCTGTGTGTGTGTGTGTGTGTGAGTGCGTGTGAGAGAGAACAGAGGAAGTGCTGAGTGCTGAACTCAGACCATTAGTTCTTCAGACAGTCAGTAATTACTGGGACAGTATGGAGCTCAGTTCACTCTCAGTGATGCTCTGTGAGTAAATATGCTTTTATAATTTACTTTAAATCTTGATTAGAGTGAATTTCTGAGAACTGTTTAAATTCACAGATGTCGGGGTAAGGACTAGAGAAGGGTTCATCAGTTTGAGTTAAAAATAATAAAATATTGATGTTGTTTCTGTATTTTATTCATTCACAGTGTATTTTTTTTTTCACCTTGTGTAAAATCTTGCCCTAAATTTAACTCATTAATAAATCAGTATTGAAACAGTGTTTTACATTAACGCATTTTATAGAACATGAACTTATTAATGTACAGTTTTTTAAAAAGCAAAAGGAAGTTTGAAATAAATGTGTTAAAAAGGAACTACTCCCACAGTCAAACATCACACACACACAAACACAGACACACACACACACACACACACACACACACACACACACACACAAATATATACATACACACACACACACACACACGTACAAATGTCCAATGTTATTGGTTTCTGAATGACTATGTTCTGGTCTGTGGCAACACTGTTATCTTTCTCAAAGATTGACTCCAACCTGTAGAACCAGCTAAACGTAGTTTTGGAGTTCAGATGCCCTCTGGTGGTCCAAACGCCCTCTAGAGCCTGTTATTGGCAGTTTATCTGCAGCTGGTTCACAGAGGCTCCGATGTGCACTTTCTCTGATTTCACTTTATATTTGATGGAGAAACCTGGACAAACGTGTAACGATTTATATCTGCACCAGCCACAACATTATGACATCCTTGTTTCTACACTGTGTCCATTTTATCAGCTCTATTGACCACACAAGAGCACTTAGTAGTTCAATAATCACAGGTTGTAGTCCATCTATTGCTCTACATACTTAGTTACGTTATCTTATTCTCCAGCAGTCAGGCCCACCACAGAGCAGGTATGATTTGAGTGGAGGTAGAAACAAATGAGGTCTTGGGGTCGTAGGTGTACTTCTACAGTAGGTGTATTTCAGTTAAATATGGATTAGACATGTATTAGAGGTTTTAAAGTGTTTTCTTCGTGTTGTTGTTGTTGTGTGTGTGTGTGTGTGTGTGTGTGTGTGTGCAGCATATAATCTTAATTCAAAGTTTAATCATTCTCCTGCTCCTTAGTAATATTTTTCAACAAAAATTGAGTAGATTGAAAATGGTGAGCGAGAAGAATTCATCACTGAATTCAGGAGTGTTTGAATTTTGAATTACACATTAAACAAAGGTGTACAAAGAAGTTTGAAAGCATTTAATACTTTCCTTAGCTCTTGAAAACATGATTTTATGTCTTGTTGTTCAAAGAAAAACTGAAATACTTTATGAAAAATTAAAGAAATTGAGTGAGAGCTATTTCCTGCTTCACTCAGATGTTCACAACTAAGCCATTTTCTATTCTTTGTCTCACAGCTAAATGGTAAACACTGATCCTGGGTCTGTGTGTGCTCAGTCTGGAGAGTATGGCTGTTGTGATTTCTGCAAACCACCAGATGTCACTGTTTTAAACCTTTAAATCTTCTGGCCAATCAGGATGAAGCTTCAAAACAGCCTCCACCTGTCTGGGACTTGAATGATTACTAATTGGAGTCAGCTGTGTTGTCTCGGTTCGGTTCGGTTCAGCAGATTTCCCAGCAGTTTTGTTGCTTTCTGAAAATAGGACTTTATTTTGTTGATATTTTGGCTGTTGTCTTTAGATGAGGCTGAATTTGGGTTCTCTTGGGTAAATGCGTTTCGGAGACATCTGTTTTTTTTTATTACTTGATTGATTTACAATTTTGACACAATGAATGCTGTAAACAAGGGTTGTTTGTAGATTGTAAAGTTCATCAGCTCTTTATGATTTATTTTTACTTTTATTGGAGATTTGTAGTTTTCTGTTATGACGAAATGTGCTGTTTTTGTTAGGTTTTATTCTGTGGAATCTGTTGGGTTCTGTTTGGACACTTTCAGGTCTTTGTTGTTTGAAAGGGCTTTTATGTTTCCCCAGGTCCATTCAGTAAGGGGCAATAACTGAATCCGTCTTAAGTTAAAAAAGAGACTTTCCATTCAATCCACTCACATCTGAGAGGGCTTGGTTCCAGTCTATAACCAGTGGGATCCTCTTGAAGAGATTTTGAGCAAGGTCTGTGAGGTAAGTCAGAATCTTTTTTTGCTCTCTTGTGTGTTTTTCACCTCTTATATGAAGAGCCATGGTCCTAGTCTATTGAGGCCACCTCTTTGTTTGGGGCAGGATTAGGAGCTGGATGGTTGCTTTTAAAGTCTTGGTTCAGGTCTGTGGAGCTAATGGGATCTTTCTAGAATATTGAATTCCATTCCATTAGACCCTGTTTCTCTGTTGTAAAAGAGGGCCAAAAGTTTGGTCCCACCCCCCCCCCCCCCCCTGTTTATGTAAAACACACATACACAAACCCGAATGTGGTTTACAAGGACTGGCATGGTTTACTAGGACTATGTCAAAAAAGTGTTTATGGGTCAGTGACAGATAAGGTTTGGGAAGATGATCAATTAAAAAATATGTTTAAAACTTTAAAACCAAACATGCCTGAGGTTTGTGAAAGTGTATATTTTGTGGTTTTGTTGTATTCATATTATTTAATATGATATTTATACTATTTTTTAAGAAAACAGACAGCCTTTTAAATTGTCAAATGGTGTAACCACAAAAAATGACAAACATGTAATATTTCACACCTCCTAGAGTTCATGCAATTGCTTGTAAAATTAGCCATTTATTTTATATTATCCCATAAGAATGTTTTATTATATTTTTTCTAAATTTAGATTTTATGGGATTTTGTGAGACCATGTGCCGTTAACATCTTCTTTTACGTGTATTCTTTGACCATGGTAAAAATGGTTTAAACACCCATTATTGTATCTACAGTGTAGTAGAGTATTAAATTATAATCCATATTAACTTTTTGTACAATATTAGTATTTTAGACAAGATACTGGTTACACCAACTGACCACAAACCTTCTACAGCAAAAGAACAAGATTAACTTGTGTTCAATTCTGATTTCAGTTCAGTTCTCATACAATTTCAGTTCGTAAAATGACAGCCATTGTTTTCAAAGAGAGTGAGTGAATGAAGGAGAGAGAGATTGTTATTGAGAGCGTATCAGACATTGTTTTTTCATTTCTTTCATCACTAAACTGTTTTGATTAAACTTTTAAAAACTGACAACCATCAGTGTGAGTTCCTGTCATCTGATGAGATGTGAACCAATTGTTTCACATTAACATAATAATATAAAGGAAACAGCGTGTCAGAAACTTAAAACTTGAATTATTAAAGGGGTTGAGGATGCCTGTGGTACCTCTACATTTGGCTGCACATAGTCATGATCATGAGTTAACTATGGGTTACTGGACAATATGCTGGTCATCTCCTGAAGTGTTAATCGATAGAGGAGTAAGGTTTAAAACACCAGTACCATTTTATTCTCTATATACTGTCTATGGTACTGCTTCCAACTTTCCCTCATCTTTTGTTGTATGTGCACCTTTCCCGTCTTTTGGCCAGGTAATTTGCCCTTGCAGCAAGATCTGCGTTCACTCGCGTTCTGTGGCCAGCCACTTGTAAGTGACAAAATAAAACTTTGACATTTCAAAAATTGATAAATAACAATCTAAATATAACCCTATTAAAACTGTTCATGCTAAACAGTTAGTCACTATTTAAGTAATAAAAATAATATAATTGGCACCATAAATTACACTTGACCCTGAATATGATCAAAGTGGTCTCAAACAGAAAAAAGTCAAATGGTGTAACCAGTTACACTATTTGACATTTCTAATTAATTCTCTTAATACACTCTCAAAATGGAATAAATCCAAAACTTTAAGATTAGGGCACCCCCTCTAGGGTGTGTTCCTGCCTTGCGCCCAATGATTCCAGGTAGGCTCTGGACCCACCGCGACCCTGAATTGGATAAGCGGTTACAGATAATGAATGAATGAATGAATAATTAAATTCCTACAATTCATGTACAGACTATATTTTAATGTTATTTTTAATCAAGTTTCCCACTTTATATTGGTTTAATTAATAAAAAAACTACCTCTATGCACTTTAATATTGTTTACCTCCTAAGTATTTGAAACACATGGAATTAAAACATACTATAGCTGGAACTATAACATACTAAAACATACTATAGCTGGAACTATAACATACTAAAACATACTATAGCTGGAAATCGCCTTGTTTGAGACAGTTGCATGATTATCATTACAGAGTCATGGCTACATGCTCAGATCCCCGATGCTTCAGTGCAGCTAGCAGGCCGCAAGCTACACAGATGGGACAGGAACAGCAACTCCGGAAAGAACAGAGGCAGGGGGCTCTGCATCTGTGTGAATGAAGGTTGGTGCAATAGTAGCACTGTACTGGTTAGACACTGTTCTCCTGACTTAGAGTTTGTCAGTGAGATGCAGACCATTTTACCTGCCCAGGGAGCTAACTGTAGTTATCATTACTGCAGTCTACATTCCACCAGATGCTAACACAAAAATAGCTCTTAATCTGCTGCTAAATGCCATTAATAACCATCAGCGTGCCTATCCAAATGGCATTCACATCATTGCGGGGGATTTTAACAAGGCAAATCTCAAAACTGTTCTACCAAAATTCTGCCAACATGTAAAATGCTCAACAAGAGGGGCAAACACTCTGGACCATGTATATTCCAACATCAAGCGTGCTTAAGAGCCATACCCTTCCCCCACTTGGGCCAGTCAGACCACCTCTCTCTGTTTCTCATCCCCACATACACCCCCCTCATCTGACAAACAAAGCCCAAAAGGATCACCATTAACACCTGGCGTGATAATGCCCTAGCCACACTACAGGACTGCTTTGAGCAAACACAGTGGGAAGTCTTCCACCATGAAGACCTGGCAACATTCACAGACACTGTACTGTCTTACATCAGACACTGCATGGATACGGTCACTGTGGAAAAATCAATCCGGGTATATCCAAACCAAAAACCATGGATGACTAACCAAGTCCGCATGCTCCTCCAAGCCTGTGACGCGGCCTTAAGATCGGGCGACAGAGCACTATATGGTACCACTCGTGCTAACCTGAGGAGAGGCATCAGAATCGCCAAAGCAGAGCACAAGAGGATAATAGAGGAGCAGCTAAACAACCCTCGTCAGGTTTGGTAGAGCATCCAGTCCATCACCAATTACTAAGGCTGTGCTACGACATCCGGTGACTCAGATGTGGCACTGGCGGAGGGACTGAACTGCTTCTATGCCAGCTTTGAGACCCAGGCACAGCTCTTAACTACAACACCACCCACCCTCCCACTACAACCCACTTCTGTCTCTGTCTCCCCCGCACTCATTCTTGCAGCTGAGGATGTGAGACGGGTCATCAACAAGTGCTTTGAGAAAATGGTTCTAAAACACAACAGAGCCTGTCTCTCCCCTACTGTAGACCCACATCAGTTTGCATACCGTACTAACAGATCTACAGAAGATGCAATAGCCATCGCTCTCCATTCAGCGCTGAGTCACCTGGAGAAACGGGGGAGCTATGTCAGGATGCTCTTCGTTGACTACAGCTCTGCCTTTAACACAATAATTCCGGACTTTTTGATCCCCAAGTTAGTCAATCTGGGGCTCCCACCATTAACCTGCAACTGGATCAAAGACTTTCTGACCAACCGACCCCAGCAGGTGAAACTGGGTTGTCACTTCTCTTCCGTCCGTACCATCAGCACCGGCTTCCCCCAAGGATGTGTGTTGAGCCCACTTCTCTTTTCACTCTTCACATCCGACTGCAGTCCTGCCCACCCAGAGAACATCATAGTGAAATTTGCTGATGACACAAGTGGGACTGATAACAGGGGGAGAAGAGACAGCCTACAGAGATGAGGTCCTGAAACTTGGTGAGTGGAGTGCAGCTAACAACCTGGCACTGAATATCACTAAAACTAAAGAACTCATCCTGGATTTTCAGCGGAACAGGACTGCTCCCCCACCCTTGAACGGTGAACGTGTGGAGCAAGAGGAATCTTTCAAATTCCTTGGAGTTCACATCCCTGCAGACCTCTCTTGGACAGTCAACACCTCTGCACTGGTTAAGAAGGCCCGGCAGTGGCTTCATTTCCTGAGGGTGCTCAGGAAGGAGCAACTACACACGTGCCTGCTGGTGACCTTCTACCGCTCCACCATAGAGAGCCTACTGACCTATGCTGTGTCAGTGTGGCACTCCAGCTGCACAGAGGCTGACAGAAAGAGGCTGGAGAGGGTGACCAATACTGCAGGAAAAATCACTGGCTGCTCTTTGCCTTCCATAAACTCCATCTACAATTCTCGCTGTCTCAGTAGGGCCAGGAACATTCTGAAGGATAACACCCATCTTGGCTTCCACCTCCTTAACCTGTTGCCTTCTGGTAGGCGCTACAGGTCCATACCGGCCAAAAAAAAAGACTCAGGGACAGCTTCTTTCCCAAAGCCATCACGTTGCTAAATGAGAATCTGCACTAGCTGACATTTACAGTGTGTCATCTGTTCTGTCTGTCCTATTTTTATATAGGGTACTTATGTTTCTATAGTTTTTATTAGATAGTTCTAATTTTTCTATTTAAATATTGCACTGTGGGCACTTTAAGGAGCAGCTTCCAACTTCATTGTACTATGTATACTGTGTATGCTGTGTATAATGGCAATAAAGGCTTTCTATTCTGATCTATTTTTATTTGAGAAGACAACGTTTATTTTAGGGCAGCACGGTGTTGCAGCAGGTAGTGTCTCTGTCACAGCTCCAGGGACCTGGAGGTTGTGGGTTCTAGTCCTACATTTTTAATTAAAATAGGTTGTGCTATGAAACTGTACATTTCCATGGAAAAAAGGCTGAAATCTGCTCAAATCACCATCATCATATATGTATTACGCAATATGTATACACTGTATTTTGTATATGGAAAACTTCTGTCATGTGTTTATGAACTATGAGAGGAACTGAAGACATTACTAACTATGGAGAAATCTGAATATGCAGATCTGCTAGGAGATGAGGAATGGTGCCCAAAGGCAGACATTTTTCCATCACCTCAGCAAACTCAGTTTGCGAATGTAAGGGACAAATGAAAACCTTCTTACTTTCACAAATTGCATATTCAGCCATTAAGAAATGCTGTGATGAAACAAAATTCATAATAAATATATAATGCAAATACAATTAAAGAAGAGTGAACATAAAAATCATACCTTTATTCTCAGCAACAAAAGCCTTACTGGTGCCTGCACCAATGTTTTTATCTAATCAGTAAATTTCATAAATTAATTTTGCAATTGTTAGATTTTTGTGTGCACTACACTAACGATATGAAGAGTTATAATTCACCCTATTTGTTCTACAGCCCTTAATAAATTAAATCCGTAGAACATTCATGGCTGAAAGTGTTGACACCCCTATAATTTTTCCCCCAGAAAACAGAAATTCCCCCAGAAATTTATTGCAATTACAAATGCTTTGTTATACATGTTTATTTGCTTTTCCTTCAAAAAACAGAGGACAAATCAGTCAAAATGTATATAATTTCATGCAAAACTTGAAAACTTGACCAAATTAATGGCACCTTTTAAAAATCATGGGTAAATAATTAGTTTCAAGCATGTGATGCTTATTTAAACTCACTTGTGGCAAGTAATAGGTGTGGGCAAAAAACAAAACAAACAAACAAACAAAAAAAAGTTTACAACAAATGGCACTGTAGCTAATCTCTCTGGACGTGGGCGGAATAAAAAAATTCATGAAAGGTTGCAACTCAGGATAGTTCGGATGATGGATAAGGAGCCCCAATCAAGTTCCAAAGAAATTCGTGCTCAGGGTGCATCTGTGTCAGCGCGAACTATCCATCGACATTTGAATGAAATTAAACAGCATGGAAGAAGACCCAAGGGGACACCACTCCTGATAGAGACATCAAAACCTTAGGCTGCAGTTAGCCAAAATATATGAGAGTAAGCCAAAATCCTTCTGGGAACACAACTTGTGGACAGATGAGAAAAAAAATATGGAGCTTTTTGGTAAAGCACATTATTCTACTGTTTACCAAAAAACGAATGGAACATAGTACCTATGGTCAAATATGGAGGCGGTTCAAAGATATTTTGATGTGGTTTTGCTGCCTCTGGCACTGGGTGCCTTGACTGTGTGCAAGGCATCATGAAATCTAAAGGAGGATTTTGGGTTGCAATGTAGGGCCCAGTGTCAGAAAGGGTCTTCCAGCAGGACAATGACCCCGAACATACTTCAAAAAGCAAAACAATGGAGAGTTTTGAAGTGTCTAGCAATGAGGCCGGATCTAAATCCCATTGAACACCTGTGGAATGATCTTAAAATTGCTGGTCCAAAATTCAAGTTGAGAGGTGTAAGAAGCTTGTTGATGGTTATAGGTTTTACTTGAGGTGACCTTAACTAAAATAGGTGTGCACCCTATTTTTTTTATTTTGCATGAAATTATATCAATTTTGGCTTTTTTTTGTGTTGTTCCAATACCCACAAAAAGAAATAAGCATGTGTATAACAAAACATGTTTAATTGTAAATATGACAATTATTTAATTATTGTATATATGACAGTCACAAACAAATACTAAGACACTAAATACGTATATCCTGACATAGGAAATGTCCCTCTAAACCAGTGGTCACCAACCTTTTTACATACAAGATCACCTTTTGAAACCTGAACGAATTAAACAATAACATAAGATGAAACTTTTACTTACTTCATGTATTGGTCCCTGAGGCTGTCTGTAAGAACTAAACAGGTGTTCTGACAAGTTGTGCTACCTATAGATACCTATCCTACAGCAGCTCTGAACATGCTCAGTCACAAATTTTTTTATTTTTTCATGGGAAATCTGTTGTCCTTAGGTTCATTATACAGTCTTAGCTTACTGTTATTTGCTTCAGCATTCCAAAAACATACATGCTTAATCAAATGAACAAAATCAAAATTATACATTTATACACAATGCATTATTAATGAAATTCCCTTTAATTACCTTATTTTTTGCCCTTTTACAGGGATTTATACTGTGCATATCTCTTTCTTTTGGGAGTATTCTCTGATAAACTTCTTTTAGCCTATCAAAATATCTTACCTTTTATTTAGGCAGCTGCACATAAAGTACACTGTGATCACACATTTCCACAAGTAACACAAGACGACAGAACACCAGAAAGCAGTGTGTAATTTGTAATCTGCATGAAATATTTCTGTAATGTCTTAGATCTTGAAACTGAAACTGCCAACTCTGCCATCATGTTGGCTCAGAGAGGGCAGAGACAGAGCAGTAGAACTTTTTGTCAGGGAAGCAAAGCCCCATGTGACTGCAGCTTTGTTTGTTCCTGTTAACCAAGAACAAACTTGCGGAATGAAGAAACTATATTAACTGAAAGTCCATAACTAAATCAGCCATGATTTATTGCGATCAACTTGTAGATCGACCTATCGATTGACATTGACTGGTTGGTGACCACTACTCTAAACCATAACTAAATGTACACTGATAGGACATAAAGTGAACAAATACCAAGACACTAAATACGTATGTCCTGACATACCAAATCATGTTCCTATAAACCATAACTGAATATACACAGATATGACAGTCACGAACCAGTACCAAGACACTAAATACGTATGTCCTGACATACCAAACCATGTCCCTCTAAACCATAACTGAATATACACAGATATGACAGTCACAAACCAGTACCAAGACACTGAATACGTATGTCCTGACATACCAAATCATGTTCCTATAAACCATAACTGAATATACACAGATATGACAGTCACGAAACAATACCAAGACACTAAATACATATGTCCTGACTTAGCCAATCATGTCTCTCTAAACCATCACTAAATATACACAGATATGAGTCACGTACCAGTACCAAGACACTAAATACGTATGTACTGACATAGCGAATCATGTCCCTCTAAATCATAACTGAATATACACAGATATGAGAGTCACGACAAAATACCAAGACACTAAATATGTATGCCTGATGTACCGAATCATGTCCCTCTAAACCATAACTGAATATGCAGAGATATGACAGTAATGGAACAATACCAAGACACTAATTACGTGTCTCCTGACATAGCGATTCATGTCCTTATAAACCATAACTGAATGTACACAGATATGAGAGTCATGACAAAATACCAAGACACTAAATATGTATGCCTAACATAGCCACACATGTCCCTCTAAACTGATTGTACACAGATATGACAGTTACGAACAAATTCCAAAACACTAAATACAAATGCACTGACAGAGCGAATCAGGTCCCTCTAAACCATAACTGAATATACACAGATATGACAATCACAAAACAATACCAAGACACCAAATACGTATGTCCTGATTTACCGAATCATGTCCCTCTAAACCATAACTGAATATACACAGATATGACAGTCACGAAAAAATACCAAGACACTGAATACGTAGGTCCTAACATACCAAACCATGTCCCTCTAAACCAGAACCGAATATACACAGATATGACAGTCAAAAACCAGTACCAAGACACTAAATACGAATGTCCTCACATACCGAATCATGTCCCTCTGAACCATAACTGAATATACACAGATATGCCAGTCACGAGCAAATACCAAGACACTAGATACATTTGTCCTGATATAAAAAATCATGTCCCTATAAACCTTAACTGAATATACATATATGACAGTCACAAACAAATAGCAAGACACTAAGTATGTATCTCCTGACATAGCGAATCATGTCCCTCTAAACCATAACTGAATATACACAGATATGACAATCACAAAACAATACCAAGACACCAAATACGTATGTCCTGACGTACCGAATCATGTCCCTCTAAACCATAACTGAATATGCAGATATATGACAGTCATGGAACGATACCAAGACACTAATTACGTATCTCCTGACATAGCGAATCATGTCCCTCTAAACGATAACTGAATATACACAGATATGACAATCACAAAACAATACCAAGACACCAAATACGTATGTCCTGACGTACCGAATCATGTCCCTCTAAACCATAACTAAATATGCAGAGATATGACAGTCATGGAACAATACCAAGACACTAAATACGTATGTACTGACATAGCGAATCATGTCCCTCTAAACCATAACTGAATATACACAGATATGACAATCACAAAACAATACCAAGACACCAAATACGTATGTCCTGATGTACCGAATCATGTCCCTCTAAACCATAACTGAATATGCAGAGATATGACAGTCATGGAACAATACCAAGACACTAATTACGTATCTCCTGACATAGCGAATCATGTCCCTATAAACCATAACTGAATGTACACAGATATGAGAGTCATGACAAAATACCAAGACACTAAATATGTATGCCTAACATAGCCACACATGTCCCTCTAAACCCTCTAAACTGATTGTACACAGATATGACAGTTACGAACAAATTCCAAAACACTAAATACAAATGTACTGACAGAGCGAATCAGGTCCCTCTAAACCATAACTGAATATACTCAGATATGACAATCACAAAACAATACCAAGACACCAAATACGTATGTCCTGATGTACCGAGTCATGTCCCTCTAAACCATAACTGAATATACACAGATATGACAGTCACGAAAAAATACCAAGACACCAAATACGTATGTCCTGATGTACCGAGTCATGTCCCTCTAAACCAGAACCGAATATACACAGATATGACAGTCAAAAACCAGTACCAAGACACTAAATACGAATGTCCTCACATACCGAATCATGTCCCTCTGAACCATAACTGAATATAAACAGATATGCCAGTCACGAGCAAATACCAAGACACTAGATACATTTGTCCTGATATAAAAAATCATGTCCCTATAAACCTTAACTGAATATACATATATGGCAGTCACAAACAAATAGCAAGACACTAAATATGTATCTCCTGACAGAGGAAATCATGTCCCTATAAAACATAACTGAATGTACACAGACATGACAGTCACGAACAAATACCAAAATACTAAATACGTATGTCCTGACAAATCGAATCATGTCCCTCTAAACCATACCTGAATATACACAGATATGACAATCACAAAACAATACCAAGTCACTAAATACGTATGTCCTTACAAAGCAAATCATGTCCTTCTAAACCATAACTGAATATTCACAGATATGACAGTGACGAAACAAAACCTAAACACTAAGTACGTATGTACTGACATAGCGAATCATTTCCCTCTAAACCATAACTGAATATACACAGATATGACAGTCACTAAACAATAGCAAGACACTAAGTAAGTATGTCCTGACTTACCAAACCATGTCCCTCTAAACCATAACTGAATATACACAGATAGGACAGTCACGAAACAATACCAAGACACTAAATACATATGTCCTGACATAGCCAATCATGTCTCTCTAAACCATCACTAAATATACACAGATATGAGTCACGTACCAGTACCAAGACACTAAATATGTATGTACTGACATAGCGAATCATGTCCCTCTAAATCATAACTGAATATACACAGATATGAGAGTCACGACAAAATACCAAGACACTAAATATGTATGCCTGACGTACCGAATCATGTCCCTCTAAACCATAACTGAATATGCAGAGATATGACAGTCATGGAACAATACCAAGACACTAATTACGTATCTCCTGACATAGCGAATCATGTCCCTATAAACCATAACTGAATGTACACAGATATGAGAGTCATGACAAAATACCAAGACACTAAATATGTATGCCTAACATAGCCACACATGTCCCTCTAAACCCTCTAAACTGATTGTACACAGATATGACAGTTACGAACAAATTCCAAAACACTAAATACAAATGTACTGACAGAGCGAATCAGGTCCCTCTAAACCATAACTGAATATACACAGATATGACAATCACAAAACAATACCAAGACACCAAATACGTATGTCCTGATGTACCGAATCATGTCCCTCTAAACCATAACTGAATATACACAGATATGACAGTCACGAAAAAATACCAAGACACTGAATACGTAGGTCCTAACATACCAAACCATGTCCCTCTAAACCAGAACCGAATATACACAGATATGACAGTCAAAAACCAGTACCAAGACACTAAATACGAATGTCCTCACATACTGAATCATGTCCCTCTGAACCATAACTGAATATACACAGATATGCCAGTCACGAGCAAATACCAAGACACTAGATACATTTGTCCTGATATAAAAAATCATGTCCCTATAAACCTTAACTGAATATACATATATGACAGTCACAAACAAATAGCAAGACACTAAATATGTATCTCCTGACATAGCGAATCATGTCCCTCTAAACCATAACTGAATATACACAGATATGACAATCAAAAAACAATACCAAGACACCAAATACGTATGTCCTGACGTACCGAATCATGTCCCTCTAAACCATAACTGAATATGCAGATATATGACAGTCATGGAACGATACCAAGACACTAATTACGTATCTCCTGACATAGCGAATCATGTCCCTCTAAACGATAACTGAATATACACAGATATGACAATCACAAAACAATACCAAGACACCAAATACGTATGTCCTGACGTACTGAATCATGTCCCTCTAAACCATAACTAAATATGCAGAGATATGACAGTCATGGAACAATACCAAGACACTAAATACGTATGTACTGACATAGCGAATCATGTCCCTCTAAACCATAACTGAATATACACAGATATGACAATCACAAAACAATACCAAGACACCAAATACGTATGTCCTGATGTACCGAATCATGTCCCTCTAAACCATAACTGAATATGCAGAGATATGACAGTCATGGAACAATACCAAGACACTAATTACGTATCTCCTGACATAGCGAATCATGTCCCTATAAACCATAACTGAATGTACACAGATATGAGAGTCATGACAAAATACCAAGACACTAAATATGTATGCCTAACATAGCCACACATGTACCTCTAAACCCTCTAAACTGATTGTACACAGATATGACAGTTACGAACAAATTCAAAAACACTAAATACAAATGTACTGACAGAGCGAATCAGGTCCCTCTAAACCATAACTGAATATACACAGATATGACAATCACAAAACAATACCAAGACACCAAATACGTATGTCCTGATGTACCGAATCATGTCCCTCTAAACCATAACTGAATATACACAGATATGACAGTCACGAAAAAATACCAAGACACTGAATACGTAGGTCCTAACATACCAAACCATGTCCCTCTAAACCAGAACCGAATATACACAGATATGACAGTCAAAAACCAGTACCAAGACACTAAATACGAATGTCCTCACATACCGAATCATGTCCCTCTGAACCATAACTGAATATACACAGATATGCCAGTCACGAGCAAATACCAAGACACTAGATACATTTGTCCTGATATAAAAAATCATGTCCCTATAAACCTTAACTGAATATACATATATGACAGTCACAAACAAATAGCAAGACACTAAATATGTATCTCCTGACAGAGGAAATCATGTCCCTATAAAACATAACTGAATGTACACAGACATGACAGTCACGAACAAATACCAAAATACTAAATACGTATGTCCTGACAAATCGAATCATGTCCCTCTAAACCATACCTGAATATACACAGATATGACAATCACAAAACAATACCAAGTCACTAAATACGTATGTCCTTACAAAGCGAATCATGTCCTTCTAAACCATAACTGAATATTCACAGATATGACAGTGACAAAACAAAACCTAAACACTAAGTACGTATGTACTGACATAGCGAATCATTTCCCTCTAAACCATAACTGAATATACACAGATATGACAGTCACTAAACAATAGCAAGACACTAAATAAGTATGTCCTGACTTACCAAACCATGTCCCTCTAAACAATAACTGAATATACACAGATAGGACAGTCACGAAACAATACCAAGACACTAAATACATATGTCCTGACATAGCCAATCATGTCTCTCTAAACCATCACTAAATATACACAGATATGAGTCACGTACCAGTACCAAGACACTAAATATGTATGTACTGACATAGCGAATCATGTCCCTCTAAATCATAACTGAATATACACAGATATGAGAGTCACGACAAAATACCAAGACACTAAATATGTATGCCTGACGTACCGAATCATGTCCCTCTAAACCATAACTGAATATGCAGAGATATGACAGTCATGGAACGATACCAAGACACTAATTACGTATCTCCTGACATAGCGAATCATGTCCCTCTAAACGATAACTGAATATACACAGATATGACTATCACAAAACAATACCAAGACACCAAATACGTATGTCCTGACGTACCGAATCATGTCCCTCTAAACCATAACTAAATATGCAGAGATATGACAGTCATGGAACAATACCAAGACACTAAATACGTATGTACTGACATAGCGAATCATGTCCCTCTAAACCATAACTGAATATACACAGATATTACAATCACAAAACAATACCAAGACACTAAATACGTATGTCCAGACATAGCGAATCATGTCCCTATAAACCATAACTGAATGTACACAGATATGAGAGTCAGGACAAAATACCAAGACACTAAATATGTATGCCTAACATAGCCACACATGTCCCTCTAAACCCTCTAAACTGATTGTACACAGATATGACAGTTACGAACAAATTCCAAAACACTAAATACAAATGTACTGACAGAGCGAATCAGGTCCCTCTAAACCATAACTGAATATACACAGATATGACAATCACAAAACAATACCAAGACACCAAATACGTGTGTCCTGACGTACCGAATCATATCCCTCTAAACCATAACTGAATATACACAGATATGAGAGTCACGAAACAATGCCAAGACATTGAATACGTATGTCCAGACATAACGATTCATGTCCCTCTAAACCATAACTGAATGTACACAGATATAACAATCACAAAATAATAAACAGACACTAAATTCGTATGTCCTGTCATAGCGAATCATGTTCCTCTAAACCATAACCGAATGTACACAGATATGACAATCACAAAATAATAACAAGACACTAAATTCGTATATCCTGTCATAGCGAGTCATGTTCCTCTAAACCATAACTAAATATACACAGATATGAGAGTCACGAAACAATGCCAAGACATTGAATACCTATGTCCTGCCATAGCGAATTATGTCCCTCTAAACCATAACTGAATGTACACAGATGTGACAGTCCTGATCAAATACAAAGACACTAAATACGTATGTATTGACATAGCGAATCATGTCCTTCTAAACCATAACTGAATATACACAGATATGACAGTCCCGATCAAATACAAAGACACTATTTACGTATGTATTGACATAGCGAATCATGTCCCTCTAAACCATAACTGAATGTACACAGATATGACAGTCCCGATCAAATACAAAGACTCTATTTACGTATGTATTGACATGGCAAATCATGTCCTTGTAAACCATAACTGAATATACACAGATATGAGAGTGACGAAACAATACCAAGACACTAAATAAGTATGTCCTGAAATAGCCAATCATGTCCCTCTAAACCATAACTGAATATGCAGAGATATGACAGTCAGGGGAACAATACCAAGACACTAAATACATATGTCCTGACATACCGAATCATGTCCCTCTAAACCATAACTGAAAATACACAGACATAACAGTCATGAACAATTACCAAGACACTAAATACGTATGTCCTGACATAGCGAATCATGTCCCTCTAAACCATAACTGAATGTACACAGATATGACAGTCCCGATCAAATACAAAGATACTGTTTACATATGTATTGACATACCGAATCAAGTCCCTGTAAACCATAACTGAATATACACAGATATGAGAGTCACGAAAAACAAAGCCAAGACACTGAATACGTATGTACTGACATAACGAATCATGTCCCTCTAAACCATAACTAAATATACACAGATATGACAGTCCCGATCAAATACAAAGACACTGTTTACGTATGTATTGACATAGCGAATTATGTCCTTCTAAACCATAACTGAATATACACAGATATGACAGTCCCGATCAAATACAAAGACACTATTTACGTATGTATTGAAATAGCGAATCATGCCCCTCTAAACCATAACTGAATATACACAGATGTGATAGTCCCGATCAAATACAAAGACACTGTTTATGTATGTATTGACATAGCGAATCATGTCCCTCTAAACCATAGCTGAATGTACACAGATATGACAGTCCCGATCAAATACAAAGACACTATTTACGTATGTATTGGCATAGCGAATCATGTCCTTCTAAACCATAACTGAATGTACACAGATATGACAGTCCCGATCAAATACAAAGACACTATATACGTATGTATTGACATAGCAAATCATGTCCTTCTAAACCATAACTGAATGTACACAGATATGACAGTCCCGATCAAATACAAAGACACTATTTACGTATGTATTGACATAGTGAATCATGTCCTTCTAAACCATAACTGAATGTACAAAGATATGACAGTCCCGATCAAATACAAAGATACTATTTACGTATGTATTGACATAGCCAATCATGTCCCTCTAAACCATAACTGAATATACACACATATGACAGTCATGGAACAATACCAAGACACTAAATACGTATGTCCTGACATACCGAATCATGTCCTTCTAAACCATAACTGAATGTACACAGATATGAGAGTGACGAAACAATACCAAGACAATAAATACGTATGTCCTGAAATAGCCAATCATGTCCCTCTAAACCATAACTGAATATACACAGATATGAGAGTCATGAAACAATGCCAAGACACTAAATATGTATGCCTAACATAGCCACACATGTACCTCTAAACCCTCTAAACTGATTGTACACAGATATGACAGTTACGAACAAATTCAAAAACACTAAATACAAATGTACTGACAGAGCGAATCATATCCCTCTAAACCATAACTGAATATACACAGATATGAGAGTCACGAAACAATGCCAAGACATTGAATACGTATGTCCAGACATAGCGATTCATGTCCCTCTAAACCATAACTGAATGTACACAGATATAACAATCACAAAATAATAACAAGATACTAAATTCGTATGTCCTGTCATAGCGAATCATGTTCCTCTAAACCATAACTGAATGTACACAGATATGACAATCACAAAATAATAACAAGACACTAAATTCGTATATCCTGTCATAGCGAATCATGTTCCTCTAAACCATAACTAAATATACACAGATATGAGAGTCACAAAACAATTTCAAGACATTGAATACGTATGTCCTGCCATAGCGAATCATGTCCCTCTAAACCATAACTGAATGTACACAGATGTGACAGTCCTGATCAAATACAAAGACACTAAATACGTATGTATTGACATAGCGAATCATGTCCTTCTAAACCATAACTGAATATACACAGATATGACAGTCCCGATCAAATACAAAGACACTATTTACGTATGTATTGACATAGAGAATCATGTCCCTCTAAACCATAACTGAATGTACACAGATATGACAGTCCCGATCAAATACAAAGACTCTATTTACGTATGTATTGACATGGCGAATCATGTCCTTGTAAACCATAACTGAATATACACAGATATGAGAGTGACGAAACAATACCAAGACACTAAATAAGTATGTCCTGAAATAGCCAATCATGTCCCTCTAAACCATAACTGAATATGCAGAGATATGACAGTCAGGGGAACAATACCAAGACACTAAATACATATGTCCTGACATACCGAATCATGTCCCTCTAAACCATAACTGAAAATACACAGACATAACAGTCATGAACAATTACCAAGACACTAAATACGTATGTCCTGACATAGCGAATCATGTCCCTCTAAACCATAACTGAATGTACACAGATATGACAGTCCCGATCAAATACAAAGATACTGTTTACATATGTATTGACATACCGAATCAAGTCCCTGTAAACCATAACTGAATATACACAGATATGAGAGTCACGAAAAACAAAGCCAAGACACTGAATACGTATGTACTGACATAACGAATCATGTCCCTCTAAACCATAACTAAATATACACAGATATGACAGTCCCGATCAAATACAAAGACACTGTTTACGTATGTATTGACATAGCGAATTATGTCCTTCTAAACCATAACTGAATATACACAGATATGACAGTCCCGATCAAATACAAAGACACTATATACGTATGTATTGACATAGCGAATCATGTCCTTCTAAACCATAACTGAATGTACACAGTTATGACAGTCCCGATCAAATACAAAGACACTATTTACGTATGTATTGACATAGCCAATCATGTCCCTCTAAACCATAACTGAATATACACAGATATGACAGTCATGGAACAATACCAAGACACTAAATACGTATGTCCTGACATACCGAATCATGTCCCTCTAAACCATAACTGAATGTACACAGATATGAGAGTGACGAAACAATACCAAGACAATAAATACGTATGTCCTGAAATAGCCAATCATGTCCCTCTAAACCATAACTGAATATACACAGATATGAGAGTCACGAAACAATGCCAAGACATGGAAATACATATGTCCTGACATAGCGAATCATGTCCTTCTAAACCATAACTGAATATACACAGATATGAGAGTGACGAAACAATAACAAGACACTAAATACGTATGTCCTGATATAGCCAATCAAGTCCCTGTAAACCATAACTGAATATACACAGATATGAGAGTCACGAAACAATGCCAAGACACTGAATACATATGTCCTGACATAGCGAATCATGTCCCTCAAAACCATAACTAAATATACACAGATATGACAGTCCCGATCAAATACAAAGACACTGTTTACGTATGTATTGACACAGCGAATTATGTCCTTCTAAACCATAACTGAATGTACACAGATATGGGAGTCACGAAAAACAATGCCAAGACACTGAATACGTATGTACTGACATAGCGAATCATGTCCCTCTAAACCATAACTAAATATACACAGATATGACAGTCCCGATCAAATACAAAGACACTGTTTACGTATGTATTGACATAGCGAATTATGTCCTTCTAAACCATAACTGAATATACACAGATATGACAGTCCCGATCAAATACAAAGACACTATTTACGTATGTATTGAAATAGCGAATCATGCCCCTCTAAACCATAACTGAATATACACAGATGTGATAGTCCCGATCAAATACAAAGACACTGTTTATGTATGTATTGACATAGCGAATCATGTCCCTCTAAACCATAACTGAATGTACACAGATATGACAGTCCCGATCAAATACAAAGACACTATTTACGTATGTATTGACATAGCGAATCATGTCCTTCTAAACCATAACTGAATGTACACAGATATGACAGTCCCGATCAAATACAAAGACACTATATACGTATGTATTGACATAGCGAATCATGTCCTTCTAAACCATAACTGAATGTACACAGATATGACAGTCCCGATAAAATACAAAGACACTATTTACGTATGTATTGACATAGCCAATCATGTCCCTCTAAACCATAACTGAATATACACAGATATGACAGTCATGGAACAATACCAAGACACTAAATACGTATGTCCTGACATACCGAATCATGTCCCTCTAAACCATAACTGAATGTACACAGATATGAGAGTGACGAAACAATACCAAGACAATAAATACGTATGTCCTGAAATAGCCAATCATGTCCCTCTAAACCATAACTGAATATACACAGATATGAGAGTCACGAAACAATGCCAAGACATGGAAATACATATGTCCTGACATAGCGAATCATGTCCTTCTAAACCATAACTGAATATACACAGATATGAGAGTGACGAAACAATAACAAGACACTAAATACGTATGTCCTGATATAGCGAATCAAGTCCCTGTAAACCATAACTGAATATACACAGATATGAGAGTCACGAAACAATGCCAAGACACTGAATACATATGTCCTGACATAGCGAATCATGTCCCTCTAAACCATAACTAAATATACACAGATATGACAGTCCCGATCAAATACAAAGACACTGTTTACGTATGTATTGACATAGCGAATCATGTCCTTCTGAACCATAACTGTATTTGATCGGGACTGTCATATCTGTGTACATTCAAAGACACTATTTACGTATGTATTGACATAGCGAATTATGTCCTTCTAAACCATAACTGAATATACACAGATATGACAGTCCCGATCAAATACAAAGACACTATTTACGTATGTATTGAAATAGCGAATCATGCCCCTCTAAACCATAACTGAATATAAACAGATGTGATAGTCCCGATCAAATACAAAGACACTATTTACGTATGTATTGACATAGCGAATCATGTCCCTCTAAACCATAACTGAATGTACACAGATATGACAGTCCCGATCAAATACAAAGACACTATTTACATATGTATTGACATGGTGAGTCATGTCCCTCTAAACCATAGATGAATGTACACAGGTATGAGAGTCACGAAACAATGCCAAGACATTGAATACATATGTCCTGACATAGCGAATCATGTCTCTCGAAACCATAACTGAATGTACACAGATATGACAATCACAAAACAATAACAAGACACTAAATTCGTATGTCCTGTCATAGTGAATCATGTCCCTCTAAACCATAGCTGAATGTACACAGGTATGAGAGTCACAAAACAGTGCCAAGACATTGAATACATATGTCCTGACATAGCGAATCATGTCCTTCTAAACCATAACTGAATATACACAGATATGAGAGTGACGAAACAATAACAAGACACTAAATACGTATGTCCAGATATAGCGAATCATGCCCCTCTAAACCATAACTGAATATACACAGATATGACAGTCCCGAACAAATACAAAGACACTATTTACGTATGTACTGACATAGCGAATCATGTGCTTCTAAACCATAACTGAATATACACAGATATGAGAGTCACGAAACAATGCCAAGACATTAAATACGTATGTCCAGACCTAGCGAATCATGTCCCTCTAAACCATAACTAAATATACACAGATATGACAGTCCCGAACAAATACAAAGACACTATTTACGTATGTACTGACATAGCGAATCATGTCCTTCTAAACCATAACTGAATATACACAGATATGAGAGTCACGAAACAATGGCAAGACACTGAATACGTATGTCCTGACATAGCGAATCATGTCCCTCTAAACCATAACTAAATATACACAGATATGACAGTCCTGAACAAATACAAAGACACTATTTACGTATGTACTGACATAGCGAATCATGCCCCTCTAACCCATAACTGAATATACACAGATATGAGAGTTCCAAAACAATACGAAGACAATAAATATGTATGTACTGACATAGCGAATCATGTCCCTCTAAACCATAACTGAATATACACAGATATGACACTCACGAAACAATACGAAGACAGTAAATACGTATGTACTGACATAGCGAATCATGTCCCTCTAAACCATAACTGAATATACACAGATATGACAGTCCTGAACAAATACAAAGACACTATTTACGTATGTACTGACATAGCGAATCATGCCCCTCTAACCCATAACTGAATATACACAGATATGAGAGTTCCAAAACAATACGAAGACAATAAATATGTATGTACTGACATAGCGAATCATGTCCCTCTAAACCATAACTGAATATACACAGATATGACACTCACGAAACAATACGAAGACACCAAATACGTATGTACTGACATAGCGAATCATGTCCCTCTAAACCATAACTGAATATACACTGATATGACAATCACGAAACAATAACAAGACACTAATTACGTATGTCCTGACATAGCGAATCATGTCCTTCTAAACCATAACTGAATATACACAGATATGACAATCACGAAACAATAACAAGACACTAATTACGTATGTCCTGACATAGCGAATCATGTCCTGCTAAACCATAACTAAATATACACAGATATGAGAGTTACCAAACAATACCAAGACACTAAATAGGCATGTCCTGACATAGCGAATCATGTCCCTCTAAACTATAACTGAATATATACAGATATGACTGTCACTAAACAATACCAAGACACTAAATAAGTATGTCCTGACATAGCCAATCATGTCACGCTAAATCATAATGGAATGTACACATACATGATGTCATGAACATACATCAATGCACTAAAAATATACATGCTGCTGAACCTAATAATGTCCCTTTCAACCATAACTTTGTACAGACATAGGTCATGTACAAGGATAAATCATGCACAAATGTATGATAAATATTGGTCCTCTAAGCCATGACTGAACAGTACGAATACGATCTAGGTAGTCATAAACACCTATAAATTAATTACATGCATCCGGTTAGTCTTTGATGCTAGCTAAATAACTACATTTTTGTGTGACCGAGGTCACACAACCAGCACTTTTCGAAAATGCAATCACACCATCTACACTAGGATTTTCCATGTGCGTCTACATTGCAGTTTATTGTAGAACGTGTGAGAGGGAGGGGGAACTCGCAGAAAAGCGCAGACAGTGAAAATCCATAAGAAATGGCATTTAAAACATAATTTCACAAAATTCACTACAGTTAATAACAAAAACAGGCCAGGCTGGCTAAAAGAATGTTTTGAAAGTCCAGAAAGGTCCATAGAAAAGAGTTAAGTTTCACTGAAATTAAACTTAAAAATCAAACTGTTACCAGAAGATTCCACTGTTGATTTGAAAACTATGTTCACAGGGTATAATATTTATGTGTATTTACTGTAGGAATTAGGATTAATATGGTTAAAACAGCTCAGATATTAAATTCCATAAAAGGGATAAATCAAACTGTTACCAGACCACTCCACTGCAGCCTTGAAGAACGTGTTCTCATGTCCACAGGGTATAATATTCATACATTTTTAATGTAAGAATTTGGAATAATAGCATTGCACATGTCAGTAAAATTTATGTTTAATTTGCACATATTGCAAAATTGTGAATGCTATTAAAGGGTTAAATCAAACTGTTACCAGACCATTCCACTGAGGCCTTGAAGAACATGTTCTAGAGTACCCAGATTCTAATGTTCATACATGTTTACTGTAAAAATGTGGAGTAATAGCATTAAAAACTTCATAAGAACAACAACCCAATTCCATAAATTCCAGAATGCTGAAGGCCATAAAATGGTTAAATCAAACTGTTACCAGACCACTCTAGCGCTGCCTTGTTCTGAGAAAAAGAACATGTTTTGAGGTACCCAGAGTATAATTTTCATACATTTTTACTGTAGGAATTTGGAGAAATTTAAAGCACTCAAAATTTTGCAATATGCATCATATTTGAATTTGAAATTAAAGGGTTAAATCAAACTGTTACCAGAACACTCCACCACTGCCTTGAAGAACATGTTCTCAGGTACACAGGGTATAGTTCTCATTTGTATTGTACGAATTTGAAGTAATAGACTTAAATATGGCTCAGTTTAAAAAAAAAAAAAAAAAAAAAGAATATTCATACTGTCGCTGATATTTGGTTTCCTGGTGTCAGGGTGTGACCAAAAACAAGGCTAAGAGGCACATTGAGGAGTCATGTCTACACATTTATTGACCCTTACAAATTTAAAGTTTATGCAACAAGCACAGCTTCTAGCCTGTGAGCTTGAGAGAACAGAAAAAACTCATCCTTGACAGCACAATCAGTCCTCTTTTAACACCATGGATCAAACCAGTTAACATTCAAGGTACATTCCCCAGTAACAATGAATGTGAAGAACTCCACTTAGCTGGACATCACTACTTCACATTCAATCTCACACTTTAGATTAACCATCACAAGATTTCAATATTAAATATCAATGGAAATAATGTTGTAAAATACCCACTAGCTCTTTATACAAACATGGTTTAACCCCTAGAAAGGTTCCAAGTAGTACAGTCCGGATTACCCAGAATTCCAGGCATTTCTATAAAGACATGCTCAGTAAGCCCGCACTTCCTCTAAACCAACACCCACTGACCCACGCTGCAGACATGGCTCCTGGGAATCAAACAAAGAAGTCAGCAGAAATGTTATGGTGAAAACAATAAAAATGTTAAAACTGTCCCATCTTATGATCTGACTCTTCTTTACTAGCGTGCCCAACTAGTATAGAAAAGATAAGTTTAAAAGATGTTAAATTATTGACCATTTACCTGAAATATAGGATTTGAACAGAATTTTAACCTTTTATGAGCTAATCACTTTAAAGGATTTTATAATGAAAAACATTAACTTTAAAATGAATAAATATAACCAATGTATACATTCTGGGCAATCTTAAAATCAGAACTAGGGCTATTACTGCAATGTACTCTGAACTTGTGCTGAACAAAATTTAAATTCATACTTTACTCCATAAACACACTGCATCCCTTATTCTTACATGTGGGGCCTTAGTGGGCCATCACACCTGGCAAGGTATATTTCAGCCAAAATACTTATTTTTAGAGTGGAATTATATATAAAATTGTACAATTAATAAAAAGCTTTAATATAACACCTTAACTGTCTATATTAGACTTATAATACATCAGATATACTGATGGATGTAAACAACTGATTTTTGCAGACAGCCGCTAGTCTAATTATGCACATAAGATTTCATTTTTTAAAGTATACACACACAAATAAAAACACAAATTCCAAATAAAACACCAATGAATCCAATGTTATTGGATTCTGAAGGGCTATGTTCTGGTCTATGGCAACACTGGGATCTGTCTCAAAGATGGATTCCAACCTGTAGAACCAGCTGAACCCAGTTTTGGAGTTCAGATGCCCTCTGGTGTAAAAAAAAAAAAAAAGGGGCTAATTCCACTTCAATCCCTGTCCCATTCTCTCTCTCTCTCTCTCTCTCTCTCTCTCTCTCTCTCTCTCTCTCTCTCTCTCTCTCTCTCTCTCACTCTCACACACACACATGAATCCAGTGTTATTGGATTCTGAAGGGCTATGTTCTGGTGTAAAAAAGGGCTAATTCCACTTCAATCCCTGTCCCATTCTCTCTCTCTCTCTCTCAAACACACATACACACACACACACAAATATAATGTTATTGGATTCTGAAGGGCTATGTTCTGGTCTATGGCAACACTGGGATCTGAATCAGCGATCCTTTGGTGTAAAGATCCGTGGGAGAATTACATTTTCATTCTGTTCTGAGTTTAACCGGAGACTTTCTTAAACCTCTTAGCGGCATTTTCTTTGTTAAAAACGACTAGCGACAAATCGAGCTTCTTTTTATGGTGGGATTTTTTGTAGCTGCTTGTGTTTGGAGACTGAATTTTATCACACTTTCTGAGTTCTATCGAAGTTTCTGTCCAGCGGGTGCTGCTGAGCCCACCGTCACAAAGCACTCACAGGCGGACACACGTCACATGGGCCAAGGCCATTTTATTTTGGCTGTGGTCTTTAGATGATGCTGAATTTGGGTTCTCTTGGGTAAATGCATGTTAGATATTTCTCTTTTATTAATTGCTTGATTGATTTACAGTTTTGACACAATGAATGCTGTAAACATGGGTTGTTTGTAGATTGTAAAGTTCATCAGCTCTTTATGAATTATTTTTACTTTTATTGGAGATTTGTAGTTTTCTGTTATGACGAAATGTGCTGTTTTGTTAGGTTTTATTCTGTGGAATCTGTTGGGTTCTGTTTGGACACGTTCAGGTCTTTGTTGTTTGAAAGGGCTTTTATGTTTCCCCAGGTCCATTCAGTAAGGGGCAATAACTGAATCCGTCTGAAGTTAAAAAAGAGACTTTCCATTCAATCCACTCACATCTGAGAGGGCTTGGTTCCAGTCTATGGCCAGTGTGATCCTCTTGAGGAGATTTTGAGCAAGGTCTATGAGGTAAGTTAGAATCTTTTTTTGCTCTCTTGTGTGTTTGTCACCTCTCATATGAAGAGCCATGGTCCTGGTTTATGGAGGCCACCTGTTTGTTTGGGGCAGGATTAATATCTAGATGGTTGCTTTTAAAGTCTTGGTTCAGGTCTGTGGAGCTAATGGGATCTTTCTAGAATATTGAATTCCAGTAGACCCTGTTTCTCTGTTGTAAAAGAGGGCCAGTTTGGTCCCATTCCCACACACACACACACACTGTTGTAGGAAACAATTTTATTACTTTATGTTTGTGGACAAATATCCTTAAATGATGATTAGTTAAAATTAAGCATTTATAATTACATACTCATTGTGTGAAATCTTGTACCTTGTATGCATTTATATGAATGACTAACCAGCATTAACTTTATGTAGCATTTACACATTTAGTTAAACATTTTTGATCCTGCACAACTAATTATATGGCATGATGACACACGTGATATTTACACATTCTTAATTCTTAAATGTCTAACCTTGAACAGATGTGCACTCCAGGCTTTTAGCACACTGACATTAATCACAGTGTTGGCTCAGGAGGGCTGAAGTGTAGGGGCATGTTGATGACCTTGAAAGTGCATTTCAAACTCCCTAAATTTTGCTCACGGGAGAGGAGTCTTGGGAAGAAAAGGCCCATTGTCAGCCTGGCCATAATGAATGTTTTCGGGGTCACGGAATGCACTTGAAACTTGCACGTGAAGAGCTGAGTACTAACACGTGAAATTATGCATATTAATATACGCTAATCAGCCAGAAACGCCTCACCAGCAGGGTATACGTCATATGGGGTATAACTGTCAGAGTCAGATCTTGGAGAGGTCAGAGCTTTACTTGGAAAGGGTATTAGACTGTTTTTCATGTATTGTTCTCCTGGATCCAGTATTGTTAAATAAATACTTTGATTTGCTTTGAACTTCACTCGACTGGTGTCTGCAACTCTTCCGGAACGAACACATCTCCCCAAAGAGGGAGGGTGTATTTTGGACCTTTTTGATATTTTCTAAATTTTAATTACTCTGAGAACGGTCCAAAAGAACATTTTAATCTTCAATTGGTGACCCCGACGTGCGGGTGGTCCAGACGGCGGACGACTTCGGACTCCGTTCCACTTGCGGCCGCAATATACTGAGGTGGGTACGCAGACCCTGTTATATTCAAATTCTGCATATTGAATTCTCTAAATTGGAGTGGTGCGGAGGTCCGACGGCGGTCCGGAGTGGCGTATAGAGCAAATCAATTTATTTTATATATATTTGTATAATTTCTTATCAGTTTATATATTTGGGATTGCTTGTTTGAAAAAAAATAAATAAATAAATATTGAGGTGGATGCTGTTCCCACCACAGGGACTGAGCGCTGGCGTGCTCCCCTCGGACCTGACGAGGTATCGAGGTAACGGCCCGGTCGGAGCGGTCCGTCCGTGGGGTTTTTTGGTCCCCCCCTAATGTATAATCAGACGCGGATGCTGTTCCCGCGAGCGGATGCTGTTGCCGCAATAGGTGGATGCTGTTCCCACCAGGGTTTCGTTGTGTATTTTAACGAAACTTGATTGTGTATTTCATGATTTGTCTGTTCTAGAGGCTGTGCTATTTCTTAGGGGCTGTTTACATGACTGTTGAGTACGTTTCTGCATGCTAGAGGGTGATAGAGGATTGCATAAACTGGTCCATCTATTTGAACAAGAGCACCTGGTGTAATTCCTAATCATGTTCCTTTGTTCTTGGGGTGACTTGGACTTTTGTGGATAAAATATATTTTGTACTTCGCTTACTACTTATTGTTCAAAGAAACTTATTTTTCCGGTTCAGTTTGCATTTTTTTGGTTGTTGTAGTTTGTGCTAACAATTTATTTTTCTGCCTAGGTTTGAACTTTTCTTTGATCATAACATATTTTGTAACTTCCTTGCTATTTCCGTAGTTCTCAAACTTTTGTTTTCACTTGCTATAATATATCTTGTAATTTGACTGCCTTTTAACGGTGTGCTGATGATGTTTGTCCTGTTCGGTTGGAATTGTTCCTCCACATAATGGGTACTTTTGTGGCTTGCGGACTGTTTAGTGTGTCCGGTTATCTAAAATATAGTCTTTGGCTTCATTCTGTATTGTGATATAATTGTCCTGCCTTTATAGCTTTTTACACTTACTACAAATTCTGTTTTATCTATTGGTGTGTTATTTGCTTTTGACTAACGAGCTTTTTCGGTCCGTGGGCCGGTTTGATACTTAATGTAAATTAGGCTTAGCTTGCTTCAAATTAAATACTGTGTTTGAAGAAACGCATTATGTTTTTTATCAGCCTGTGAAATTCTTCACAGGGCTGAGGTGGTACTGCTTTTCTTGGCTGAGCTTAAAAACTTGACTCTAAAACTTGGACTTTTTCTTTTTATTACATACCGTCCGGAGAGCGCTAAGTGCAGCGGCTGCTGCCGTGGGCGCTGTGTGGGGGAGACCTTGGGATGCTGTTCTATACACTCTAATTGCGATGAAACCTTGCAGTGTCTTACATTCTTTTTACCCCCAAAAATCTCACTATGTCTTACTTTCGGGGTATGTCTTATATTGGTAAAAAATGTCGATTTTTGTTTTAACCATAAAATTAACATTTATTAACAACCTGAACAGTATGGTATTCACCATAAAACAGTTTTATAAAAGCAAGTGCCAAGAATGTCTTGTTACAACCGTATCATGACGGTATTTCCATGTATAACATGTAAAACAATGAAAAACGGTAAGAACGAACAGTTTGAATATGTTATACTGGAAGATAAAACAGATTTATTCCATGACAACCATGGCCATGCCAATCAGAGCGGCCACCAGCGGCTGCACATGAGGGCACTGAGGCTGCGTGTTGGACCACGGACAACATTACTGCTGCTCCCGCGGCCTCCACATCCCTCCGCTCATTCCGCTCCAGATCCGTCCGCATCCCGCAGTTAATGCAGCAAAAGGTACCGGTACTATGGCTTATATTTTTCCAACGTACAGTTTACTATGTCTTACTTTCGGGGTACGTCTTACATTAGCCGACCCCCCTAAAACCCACACTGCGTCTTACTTTCGGGGGTGTCTTACTATCGGGGAAACACGGTAGTAGAGATTTGCATAACGAATTAAACGCCATTTACGGCGTGGGGAATTGGGAATGGAAACCGTTTGTTCAGCAAATTGAAAAGATAGCTGAGGGAGTGAAAGAGGGGGTGATAAATTTGAAAAAACGGGATATCGTGCACAAAAGTGTGCTCAAGAGATTTGAAACATGGGCTAAAACACACACAGGGGATACTGTATCTCTGATCACCTGCATTAATCAGATGAAGAGAGACCTGGAGGAAATATTACGTCAGGCTGAAGCAGAGGTTAGTAGGGCTAGCCTTTTCAAAAGAGCTAAGGCAAAGAAAAGTTAAAAAACAGCTAAAACGGACATTGCGGAGCTCATAGCTATTACAACGGCATTTCTTAGTATGACCCCACAGCTTGTTACACTGAAAACACCAGGTCCGTCACAGCCGAAGGCAGTTTTACCTACTGCTGAGAAGGCGGAAGTCGAAAGTGAGTATACAACACACAAGGGGGAGGAGCCTACAGCTCCGCCTCCGCCATACAACCTAGGCCACGTCCCACCAGCTGACACTATCCTGCCTGTCTTGAGCGTACAGACAGACACAGAAGGGAGGGGCTCTGCTCGTGAGCAGGCAGCCCACAGCTACACACACACGAACGCACACAAGCCTTATCAGCTGCAGTTGACTTAGCCAGACCTGACTATTCACTACCTTTTTACATGGATGTTTCTGAAACAGACACTGTGATAAATGGTGTACTGTTTCAGAAAAAGGCGGAAGGTAGAGCAGTACTAATGTACTTAAGTGTCCCATTGGACCTTATAGAGAGGAGACAACCACAGTGCACAAGACATGTAGCAGGACTGACCAAATTAGTCCAGAAAACAGCACATCTGGTAGCAGGATACCCATTGCGCATTCTAACCACACACGGAGTAGTAGCGTACATAAACTCACAGATGTTCACACTCACTCCATTGCAACAGAGACGCATTCACAAAGCATTGACTGCACCCAACATCACCTACACACACGAAGGAGTCAACATGGCAGATGGGATGCTGGAAGGTCCACCACATGAGTGTGAGGAACAGGTAGAAAGGCAAGGAAAATTAAGACCAGACTTACAAGCCACACCCATTCCAGGGTCATGGAATTTATGGACAGATGGGTGTGGGTACAGGGCAGATACAGGTGAAGTCAGAGCAGGATACACAGTAGTTCAGGAAGCAAAGGGGGAAACATATTAGTTTCAGACAGTTATAGCAGAGGAGATGAAACAAAATCCATCAGCACAGAAGGCAGAACTACTAGCAGTAATTTCAGCACTAGAAGTGGCAGAAGGAAGGGACGTCACTATTTATAGTGACTCAGCGTACGTAGTGACAGCCGCACATGTAGACATTCCACACTGGAAGCAGGTTGGATATGTCACAAGCACAGGGAAACCAGTCAAACACAAGACAGAACAGATGCGATTAGAAGCAGCTATACACAAACCAAATAAGGTAGCGATTGTGAAGTGTAAAGGACATCAAAAGGGAGACACAATAATAAACAGAGGGAATGAAGCTGCAGATGAGGCAGCAAAAAGAGCAGCAGGATACACGAAACCCAACAACATGCTTGTATTGGACTCCAGTGTACCCTGGGAACCGATTCCCACAGGACAAGAGCTTAGACACATACAGGATCAGGCAAGTCCAGAAGAAAAGTCAGTATGGCTAGCAAAGGGGGCTAGCCCAAACAGTCAGGTGTGGACGTCACATGAAGGACAAGTAGTTTTTTCCAATGTCACTAGCAGAAGCAGTTTTAGAAGAAGCACATACAGTAGCGCACGTAGGAAGACAACAGACACTGGAAAATCTAAAAAAAAGGTGGCCCCCATTCATGTCAGCATTAGTGGTTGATTACATCACTAAATGTCAGATTTGTAACACTCAGAACGTAGCAAAAGCATTTAAACTAGCTCCAGGAAGGTTTCCATTGCCAGATTCTCATGGACATGAGATTCAAATGGATTACACAGATATGATTGACCCCATTAGGAGATATAGATATCTCCTGGTCGTTGTAGATCGATTCTCGGGGTGGGTAGAGGCAGTCCCCACTCTGAGGGAAGATGCAAAATCAGTCTGTAAGTTTCTGATTAATTGTTGGATTCCGAACCATGGGTTTCCTAGGAAACTTTTCTCAGGTAACGGGAGTCATTTCATGAGCAAAACACTGCAGTGGGTGGAGCAGTCGTTGGGGCTGCGCCATAGCTATGGTTGTGTGTATCATCCTGCCTCACAAGGTCAGGTGGAGAGGATGAATCAAAATTTGAAATCCAAATTAGCTAAGATTACACTGACCACGGGCATGAATTGGCTAGATGCCCTACCAATTGCCCTGATCAGTATTCGGAGCTCTATTAATAGAAGCACAGGCTTCTCCCCATTTGAACTGGTCAGAGGCGTAG